>NW_025051608.1:0-13058 GCF_019279795.1 Protopterus annectens | reverse complement strand
TTTAAAAAGGGACAGAGACCAAAAGAATACATTAAAAGCACATACATGAAAATAAAAAACAATCCTTAAGATGTGAATTAAAATGCACATACAAAAACTGATTGTATATATGTGCATATGTAAAAAATATATTTACACAAACATACAAAACACACACACACACACATACATATATATATATATATATATATATATATATATATATATATATATATATAATACATACACACACAGACCAGGTTTGTATAAAGCCCCCAGCTTTACCATCCACATTCATTCTTTTCTGTCCAAAATGTCATGTTTAGTCAAGTCGAATAGCCTATTGCCTTGCACTGCATCAGTCCCAACAAAAAGGAATTGTGCTGAAACATGTTCAAGTTTGTGCTTATAAAGTGCAGTAACTCTGGCAGTTTTAGTATTCCTTCCTAATATTCCTTACTTTCCCCATCATTCTTGTCCCCATTGTGAAGGCAGTGGCCCCACACATTTCATTTAAAAGTATGCATCTTCTTGTTTCTTCTACCTAACAAGTCCCCTTTAGCTGCTATGATTCCTTTTTTTTTAAATATATAACACATTTCCCATGGTTAGTTTAGCCTTTAATTTGGGCAGCCACGGTGGTGCAGCGGTTAGAGTTGCTGCCTTGCAGCAAGAGGTTCTCCAGTTCAATCCTCGGCTGAGTTGCCTTCTGTGCAGAGTCTGCATGTCCTCCCTGTGGGTCATATGGGTTTTCTCCAGGTGCTCCGGTTTCCTCCCACATCCCAAAGACATGCTGTAGGTGGATTGGACACTCTAAATTGGCCTTAGGTATGAGTGTGTGTGTGTGTGTGTGTGTGTGTGTGTGTGTGTGTGTGTGTGTGTGTGTGTGTGTGTGTGTGTGTGTGTGTGTGCCTTCTGTGGAAGGTTGGGTGCTGGGCTGGCAACTCGTCACCGTAAAAACTCCACTGCCAATAATGAGCGGACAGGTGATCTGCTGTGGTGACCCCTAACCGGGAAAAGCCAAAAGAAGAAGAACAACTCTGGCAGTTTTAGTAAATTCACTTACTGACTAGTAAATATATTTCCTGGATGTCTGCAAAGAAGAAACTTGGAGAGCCTGAAAGAAAATCTTGGGTTGCTGAGGTGGGGGATAGGGGTGTAAAAGTGCACAGATTATAATATATACAGAGTTGATATGTTTTCTCTTACTTTTGTCTATGTGAATATCTGGATTAAGGTCCTGTGCTGAATCTAATAACATGTTTTTTGTGTAAGCAAGTAAGTAAGAGAACATTGAATGTAATGAAAAGTTTTCCTTTAGCAAATAAATGTTCAGTGTGAGTTGACAAGTCTGCACCTGAGGGCAGCTGTACATTTTGTTTGAATGTTTACATGGAGACAAGCTGACTACAGGGGCAGGCAATAAAAGCAAGAGCACTTTTTAAAATTAAAAGTTAGTTTTCTGAGAGCATACAAGCTGCTTTTCACATCTGGGAGGGGAGCACAGACTGTAACATGTGCCTTAGCATGAATAAATTTAATTTTAATTTAGGTAATGTCTGTGGTTGCAGCTGTCGATTTGGGACAGTTGTTCTTACCAGGAGGGTTACATTTCATTATTTAAAGATGTACATAGTTTTGTGTGTTTGTTTTAAGTTAATAGGTTATGGGGATATTCTGGGAAGTTGTTTGGTTTTCTTTTTTGGGCTTTCATTCAAATAAAAACTCTTTTAAATGTGACATTGATTCAAATGGAGATTACAAGAAACAACTGTATAAAAGATCAACCTGCCAAACATTAGGGGGTACATCTAACACAAAAGTTAGAAATAGACATTTAAAAAGCTGTCGTATATAATAGGTGGGAATAATAAATTCTGTCATAGTGGCTACTCTATCGATGTTATCTTGGAGTCTGAATGGCCTCAAATGTACAGACAAAAAAAGAAAGAGTATCAAAATATATTAAGACATGCAGAATGCAAATAGCAATGCTAAGGAAGACATGTTTGGAAAGAAGTGAGCGTGTGAATTTGATAAAGGATTTCAGGATGGATATACAGAGGAGTATCAGGGACAAAAGAAAGGGGATACTTATACTAATTGCTAGAGGAGCTCCAGAAGGGACAGAAGAGGGAAAAAGATAATAATGGTAAATTTGTGGTAGTAAGGGGCTACAGGCAAGGGTGGAGGATTACACTGGCATGTATTCATATTCCACCTAAAACTGCTATTATGGAGTTTAAGAAGATTTTGGGAGAAATAATCCGCTTTCAGCAGAGAATATTACTTGTACATGAGGACTGGAATTTGATTTCTAACAGTGAGGATGTATCTATTGACCTAGAAGGGAAAATACAACAAAAAGGGTAGATTTATGAAGAAAGTTATGAACATATTTGGTATAGAAGACATAAATTCAGTAGTATTAGCAGTGAGATAATTAACATTTTATTCCCCAAGATACAATAACTGGGCTAGACTGGGCAGAAATTATATTTCACAGGAATATTTCCATTCAAATGAAACGTTTGATGCTCTTGCAATAATTATTTAAGATCATGCGCCAATAATAAGTAAGCTAAAAATGCAGGGTAATGAAATAAAAATGAAACACTGGTGCTTCCCTATCTACCTGTTAAAAAGAGAGGAATTTAAGAAATGGGTAGAAGAAATTATTTGAGCGTTATTAGGGAAGATAGAAATTTCTTCAGAACGTATAGCTAGTGGGTATAGTAAGATGAAAGTGGAATTTAAAAATAGGATAATAATAAAAGAAAAAGAGATATGGTAAGGAAGTAAAAGGAATTATTTAGAGGGGCTGACAGAGCTTACCATATTTCAGAATAAGGGGACTCTAACAGAACAAGAAGAGGCACAACTGCAACATGCTAAAGAGAAAATAAGGGAGTATCTGGATAATATGCATGAGTTTTGACAGATTGCTGTTAAGTAACTCCTTTTTTTTTTATAATAACTCCACAGCACAGAAACTTTTAGCATGACAACTTCAGCAACAGAAAGTAAAAAGGGTTGTTGCCAAACTTCAGGAGCCTATAACAAGAAAAATGAACAGAAATCCTGTGGAGGTATTAGAAAGATTTCAGAAAATGTATGAAAATTTGTATAAAGCAGAGAAACGTGGAAATCAAGAAAGAGCACAAATGGAAATATTTATGGAAGATATTATAATAATATTTTTACTTAAATAAAATTTTATTTTTTTATATATATTTTTAATACTTTAATATTTTGTAAATATCATAATTATTTGTATTATTTCTGGAGCTTTTCTCCTCGAGTCTTCACTGAAAATGGGCCCCTGGCTCAGTTGGATTAACCCGGTTAACAAATGTCAATAAATAAATAAATAAGACTTAAGTATACCAAGATTAGTGGTAGATGAGACTCAACAATTAACAGCTAAGACAGAAGAAGGTGAGATAAAACTAGTGACGTACAATCGATCTGCAGGAAAGTCTGCAGGAATAGATGATATTCCTGTGGAAGTTTGGAAGCTAGGAGGGAAGAATGTTAGAAAGCTCTGGAAGGTTTTAACATATTTTAAAAGGAGGGGAAGCAACAATGTCCTGGAAGAAAGATGTGATGACTGTAATACCTAAAGATTGTAAAAAAAAATCAGATGCAGCTTCATATAGACCAATTTCAATTTTAAACTATGATTATAAAGTATTTATGTCTATAATAGCTAAAAGAATGGTAGAGGTGTTGCTAAAATTTATAGATATGGATCAGTGTGATTTAGTGGAAGGAAGGCAAACATCAGACACATTAATAGAACGATGATGATCTAGATGGAAGCAGAGTTTAAGAAAATACTGCTGTTGTTGATGGGTCTTGATGCACAGAAAGCATTCAACAGAGTAAGCTGAGATTTTATGAGTGGGGCAGTGGAAGCATCTGTATTCCCTGATACAATAATAAGGTTAATTAGAACGATATTTGAGGATAGGAGGTAAAAATTAAAGTTGGAGGGTTCCTCTTTCACAAGTTGTATCTAAACAGAAGAACCTGGCAAGGGTGTCCTTTTCCTTTGTTATTTGCTTTATATTTACAGCCATTGGCAAAGAAAATAAGGGTCTCAGAAATTCAAGGATATGATTGGCATAGTAATCAAGAAAAGTTGGCTTTATTTACAGACAATATTATTTTGTATCTGATAAAACCAAAAAAGGACATCTCAGTGTTGTGGAACATCTTGAGACAGTTTCAAGTCTTTTCAGGATCTAAAATTAATGAAGATAAAACAAACAAAATCTATAGCTATAAACTGTGTTCCCACACATGAGTTGCTATAGCAATATCCATAATTATAGGGATATCATAAAATGAAGTATTTAGTAATATGGAATCTGAAGTTGTTAATCTTCTTCCTATTCATCACTGATGGGTCTGGTTCAGAGCCCTCAGAACCGAGTCGGCCTTATACCAAGCTTGCGTGCACCAAAAACTCATGAGCTAAGTTGCTACCCACAATGCCCTTTACTCATTTACCTCAGATCTCATTTGCCTCGCAGCCATATAGCAGCGTTTCACTGAGCTCTCCAGTTAAGTGATTTATCTTAGACATTTACAAGTTTTGTAAAAGTTTTTTTCCTGTTTATAGGCTGTTTTTTGATATCTATATTTTCTAAGATCTACCCACAGGTATCTCTTTCTTACCATTGTTGGTATTTTCTAACTTTCTACCCTTGTGGTATCTTATTACCATTGTTGGTATTTCCTCTCTCTCTTATTTCTTCATTTCCTCCACTTTCCTCACTCTTTCCCTTTTGTGTGAGAGTGTATTCTGTTATGTCTGAAAAGAAGGGAACTACAGGGTTTAAACACTGCTCTTCTTGCAGTGGTAAACTTTCGAATAGTGACCTCCATAAAGAGTGTGTGTACTGTTTGGGGGTTCTGCATTTGTCGACGAAACCCCTGTGCGATATTTGTGCTAGCTTTCGTCAGCGGACACTGAATGAACGTCGGAATAAACTGATTTTGAAGGGCCTGCTTGCTTCACCTTTTTCAGAGTCTATTTCTGCGATGGATGTCTCATCCCCTCCTTCTGTGAACAAGAAACATCCTCGCTCTGACCCCTCTAAACCGGCCATTGACAGAGGTAAAAGCCATAAACACAAGGCCCAAAAGTCTTCCTCAGAGCACCGTACTGCCTCCTCGGTTCCGACTACTACATCGGTTCCGAGCTCGGCTCCAGTGAAGCTTACCAAGGTCGCCTCGTTGGCGCCTACCCTGGCAAAGACGACTATGGTGCCATCTTCTGCCTCTATTCTGATCAGCTTGTCTGTTTCTGTCTCAGCACCAACATCGCCCATTTCTGCTCTGATACCGGCTCCGACAATA
Organism: Protopterus annectens; assembly: GCF_019279795.1. Classification (NCBI taxonomy): domain Eukaryota; kingdom Metazoa; phylum Chordata; order Ceratodontiformes; family Protopteridae; genus Protopterus; species Protopterus annectens. Next base: position 7,712 of record NW_025051608.1, on the reverse strand, counting down.
ACCTCGGTGCCGTTTTTGTCATGTACCCCTGTTGTGACCTCGGCTCCGAGCCTGTTCTCTGCTCCAACCATACCGTTGTTGCCGGTTTCTAAATTGGAATCATCGGTGCTGTTCTGTGATGCACCACAGACCCGATATTCGGCGACTGTAGACCCCTTTTTGGACCGGCCTGATTCCCCCTCAGGGGCATTGGTGAGATCCACCAAGAGCCTTTCAGAATTGGATGTGGTGAGCCTTTTTGACCAGCTGCTGACCACCAGGGGAATTTCAAATCCGCCTAGACCCTATCCCACTCCAGGCTTTGGGTCTATTACTCACGTGACCCCTACTTACTCTCCTCCCTTGGATCCCTCAGTTCCAAGGCTCATTTATCCAACTTTTTCTAGAGGACCCTGTTCCTCGGCGCCGACAACAACAGTGTCTGAGGCCCCTTTGGGTGTCAGTTCCATCACAACCCACCCTCCCTCAATCTCATACTTGGGGGGGTGGAACCTCAGGTTCCAGTAACGGTTCCGATGGTGTTGTCGGTCCCGACTTCGGATCCGAGGGTGACTACCGCACCGAGTTTGCTTGAGGCTTTGTCCCTGGGGGCAGGCTGTGTGGAGTGGGGTGTGACCCCGGGTTCCCATTTTTTCTTCTTCGGTTCTGGGCTCCCACTCCTCTTCGGGTGGGCTCACTTTCTGGGTGATGGAGAGGGTGCTTGCTCTTAGCAATCCTCCTACATTGGTTACCCCCTAGTTCCTTTTGAGCCACAGCTGTCAAAGACCACCACCCCTAGGACTCCGAGAGCACAAGGCCTAGGAAACCCCTACCCAGGGTATTTCTCTTTCTGAGTCTTCTTCGGATGCTCCCACTGAAGAACCCCCATGGAAGCGAGTGTGTAAGAGGAAACACATGGTGTCCCCAGAGGAGTCCCTCTCGGAGGATATGGACTACAATGATGGGGAAGGGTCCCCACGATCACGCCCTGACTATGTCTCCATCGGAGACATCATGGAAATCTTGAAACAGAGGGGTGACTGGAAGCCCTCCAACCCTTCCTCAGAGGAATCCGTATTCCTGCAGGCCTTTCGCTCTCAGCCCTCTACTTCTTGGGTGACCCCCTCCCCCTGCTGATGAGTTGGTTAAGCTCATCGTGCAACATGCTTGGAAGAACCCGGACTTCGTCGAGTCCATCCCCAGGAGATCAGACAAGGTACTTTCCCTTCCAGAGGATCAATCCCATTGGTCTAGAGGTTTGCCAGTGGATGCTATGGTGGTGGTGGCAGCCACTAAAAATGACCTTGCTGAAGAGTCCTGCTGTTCACCCACCCAACAGACAGTTCTGGGCAGTGTATACGTTAGGAAAGCAAGTTTTTGCCTCAGCGACCTTTGCATTTAAGTCTCTGAACTTGTTGGCACATTTTATGAGCCTCCAGAGAGATCTTATATCCGAACTCTCTGGAACCCTCGCGGGCCAAGTATAGGATGGAGCACAAGATAAAGTTGCTTCCCAACTTGCCACCCTAGAGTCAATATCCAATTCATCCATGAGGTTGCTGTCACATGCAACCGAAGGAGCAGCTAGAGCTGCGGGTGCAGGCGTAGTCATGAGTCATCACGCCTGGATGCACATTTGTGACATCGCGGGCTCCTTCAAGTCTTCCTTTTTAAGTGCCCCTATCGAGCCATCAGATCTGTTCGGTGCTAAGGTCAAGAATACATTAGCCAGGTGCGAGCAAGATGGGAAGACCCTGTTTGCCATTGGCCTATGCTTTTCCAAACCTCAGCGTTCCTTTTCCAGGACCCAGAGGAGCAGGAAGATGTGGCACAAGAAGTCTCAAGGTCCTTTCCGAGACGCACGTGATGAGGACTCCTCCAGAGGCAGAGGGGGTTCCAATAATGGAAGATGTCCCTTTTGGGGCAGAGGGGGTCCCCGGAAACAGGGCTCCAGAGATTCCTTCTCGGGTAGACCGTATCAGTGCTCCTGAGGCGCTGCCTGATTGCTTTCCTCTGGAAACAGTTGGGGCACGTTTTTCTCTGCACCAAGCTGCCTGGCTCTCCATTACAAATGATCAGTGGGTGCAGAGAATCATTACCAGAGGCTACCATATTCCCCTAATAACTTATCCAACACCTCCGAAATCCCTTCCTGATGTTCCACCCAGTCAAAGGGAGGAGGCAGCTTTCCAAAATATGAAAGCTATGTCAAAAACGAGCCATCCAACAGGTCCCCCCAGATCAGCGCAGATCAGGGTTCTACTCAAGATTTTTTTTTGGTGCCAAAGAAAACAGGGAACTGGAGGCCCATTCTGGATCTCTGCCACCTAAACAAATCTGTAGTTCCGACCAAATTCTCAATGGTCACTATTCAAACCATCTTCCCCTTTTTGCGGGAGGGTGTGTGGATGTGCTCATTAGATCTCCGGGATGCGTATTACCATATTAAGATGGACAAGTGCTCCATAAGCCTCCTTCGCTTCCAATTGGGAGCCAATCACTACCAATTCAGAGCCCTGCCTTTCGGTCTCTCTACGGCCCCCAGAGTGTTCACGAAATGCCTTGCAGTGGTAACAGCTCATCTGAGACTTCAGGGATTTCAGGTGTTTCCATACCTAGATGACTGGCTCCTCTCCACCCCCACCAAGCGTCTTCTGGTCAGGGCCCTCCGCTACACCCTGGTTCTAGCGGAGTCACTAGGCATCTTCTTACATTGGGAGAAATCCAACCTTCAACCCTCACAACAATTGGAGTTCATAGGGGCAATATTCAACAATCAGTTAAGCATGATCTCACTTCCTCTCCACAGGCTACAGAGACTAAGGGCTCAAGTTCAAGTGATACTCTGTCGAAGGAAGGTGTCAGCAAGGGAAGTTCTCCAAGCCTTGGGATCTATGGCTGCAGCCATCCCTATTGTTCCCTTAGCCAGACTGCACATGAGATTACTACAATGTCCTGGAGTTAAGAGCGGTGCTATTTGCTTTGCAAGCTTTTCATCTGCTCCTTCCGTCCGGAACGATTGCTGTCTAGTTAGACAACATGTCCGTGGTCTGGTACATAAACAAACTGGGAGGGACCAAATCCTACCCCCTATGTCGCGAAGCCATGAGAATCTGGCAGTGGGTGATAGCTTTCAACCACTTTCTGATTACAACGTATATCCCGGGGAGCTCCAACATGATTGCGGACAGGCTGAGCAGATGCATTCTCCATCCTCATGAGTGGTCTCTCAACCCGAATGTGGAGGCGGAAATTTTCAGCCATTGGGGCCAGCCATGCTCCCTCCCTTTCGCCTCCCCCTCAAACACAAAATGCAGCAGCTACTTTTCCCTCTTTCCCCCTCTCAGAGAGTCACAGAGAGACGCTTTGATCCATGATTGGCCCACGGGACTCCTTTATGCTTATCATCCTATTCCTCTGATTCCCCTTGTTCTAAGGAAAGCAATTCGGTTGAGAAGCAAAGTGATCCTCATTGCCCCGCTCTGGCCTCGTCAAGTGTTGTTTCCCTTTCTTTCGACCTCATCTGTTACAACCTCCTTGGATCCTGACCACTCGTCAGGACCTCATATTTCACCCACAAGGGCTGACTCCCCCGAGATCTGTCCACTCTCAAGCTGACAGCTTGGTTTCTCCACTTCCGTTAGTTGCCAGGCAGGTAACCCTCTCTTCACCCGTGCGTGATATTATCTTGGCCTCTCATAAACCATCCACCAGGAAACTTTACAGGAACAAATGGAAAAGATTCTCTATTTGGTCACGTAATCAGAAGTTAGACCCGTCCTCATCCCCCATAGCCACTTTTTTTCATTATCTGGCTGAACTGTTCAACTCAGGTTCCACCATTCAAGTTCATCTAGCAGCTGTTTCCAACTTCCATAATGGGTCAGATGGAGTTCTGCTTATTTCCTCTCGCCTTTGCAAGACCTTCCTTAAGGGTATTTTCCACAGCAGGCCTCCCATCAGACAGCCGGTGGAGGCATGGAATCTGTCCTGGGTTCTCTGTCCTCTGAACAGACAGCTTCCTCTATTTTGTGCCAGAGTCCCATGCCCTCTGGCCTGGAAGGTGGACACCCCCTATTTTTCTTGGAAGTGGATGTATCTTTATGTCTTCCCTCCCTTTCCTCTCATTCCACAAGTCCTGTCCAAGATAAAACAGGATACTCCCAGAATCTTGTTGTCAACTCCCTTTTGGCCCAGACAGCATTGATTCCCTCTTCCGCTGCACCTAGCCACGGGCAATCATTTCAGGTTACTTCACATGGTGGACCTGCTCACATAAGATAAAGGGTCTCTCATCCGTCCCCATCTGTTCACTCTTCAACTGACATTGTGAGCGATAGGGTTTTGATCCCTATCAGACACCTTTTTTCCGAGGTCATGCTTCGGGTTCTGCAGGAGACCAGGAAACCCACTACTAGAAAATCATACTTATCCAAATGGAAGAGATTTTCTGTTTGGTGTCTTCCTTGTAACCTGGATCCACTTACTGTGGATGTTCCTTTGGTTCTGTCTTATTTGTGTGAATTGCTTAATGCTGGGTTGGCATATTTTTCTATTAAGGCCCACTTATCAGCTAGCTCTGTTTGTCTGCCTTTGACTCCACATTTACCCTCTAGATTTGATGCCAAACAGTTTCTTAAAGGCGCCCTTCACATTAGGCCTGTCCCGTCATTCTGTAACCTTAATTTTGTTTTAGAAAAATTAACTCAGTCTCCTTTTGAGCCTGCTGCTTCAGCTTCCTTACAGCATTGTTCTTGGAAGACTGTTCTTCTTTTGGCTCTGACTTCTGCCAGACAGGTGTCTGAGCTGCAAGACCTTATCTGTTACTCCTTTTTAGTTTTTCATAAGGACATAGTGTCCCTTCATACTAATCCTTCTTTTATGCCCAGTGTGGTTAATGAGTTGTATCCTAATCAGTCTAATCAATGCCCACTTTTTCCCTTCTTCGCAGTCGGCTAGTGAGAAGGTTTTACACACCTTGGATTTGCATAGACAATCCAGATATTATTTGGATAAGACTAAAGCTTTTCGTAAATCTGAACACTTTTTTTCTTTCTTTTCATTCTAAGTCATTAGGTTTGGCTGCTTCTAAGCAAACCATTTCTTGGATTTCTAAAGCCATTTCCTTTTATTATTCTTTTCATAGGAAGAACCTTAATTCTTCTGTTAAGGCTCATTCTACTAGGGCTGTGGCTTCTTCTGGTGTTTTTTTTTTTTCAAGGGTTTGGATACTAACTATGTTCTTGATGCAGGTACCTGGACTTCTGTGCATACCTTTACCAAGCACTGTAAGTTGGGTGTGATTTCTAGGGCCAGAGCTAGTTTTGATAGGGCCATTCTCCGTGGCTTCCTAGGGGGCTCTGCTGGCCCATCCTCCTCCCAAGCTTCTTCCTGAGCTATTGTACTCTCCCTTTTGTAAGGAATACTGCAACATTGATTGGAAAGACATATCACAGTTGTGTAAAAATCTTACCATAACAGTAGATGTCCTTCTCTTCACTGTTGCAGTATTCGCTCCCTCCATCCTCCCTTGTTCCTTTTTCCTTCTGGATGTGCTTGTTACCTACTGGTATCCTTGGATTGTTGTTCCTACTGGGGCTTTCACTTCAGTGGGGGGTATGTCCGGATGTCACCTATATGCACTACGCCATGTGCAGGGAGCATACATCTGATGTATGGCATACCCATTACAATGTAAAGGCTTTTGTATACTGGCTGGACATGGGGATACTCTTGGCAGGAGATCCCTATTGTAAAGAATATTGTAACTGAAGAGAAGGACATCTACTGTTATGGTAAGATTTTACACAACTGTAATTTCTGAATATTTGCGTAATATGTCATATGCAAACAGCTGTTCCTAACTTCTATAAACATTTTCACCCATTACATTCCAAGGCTAGGGGTGCAGTGGGTATCGTCACCTCACAGCAAGAGGTTCCCCAGTTCAATTCTTGGTTGTGGTGTCTTCTGTGTGGAGTCTGTATGTCCTCCCTGTGCTTACATGAGTTTCCTCCAGGTGCTCCAGTTTCCTCCCACATTCCAAAGACATGCAGCAGGTGGATTGGACACACTAATTTTGGCCCTAGGTGTGAGTGTATGCGTGTGTGTGTGTATGGTATGGATGAACTATTGGGGCAGGGCTAGCCACCTGGTAGTGTAAACCTTGACTGTAGATGATTGTCACTACTGAAGTAATGCCCCAACCCCATGTGCAAGAAATGGGAAAAAAGGTTGAAGATGGATGGATTCCAAGGCTTGCAGACATTCTTTACTCAGGCAACATCATAGTCCCTAATACAAACATTATAAATATGACTCTGTTTCACTGAGGAGGACTAAAGTTCTGCCCCTTCAACCTTCCTCCTACTTTCCCTCATTCACTTATTCCATGCCTCCTTGAAGTCTTCTTTTCTCTTGTGCTCCAAAAGTCCCTGTTAATATCATTCTTTTACTACTCTGTGTCATGATTTTTTTTAAATGGGTCTTGAACAATAATCCCCTTTTTCTGTTTCTCCTTTTCCCCAGTCCTGTCATCTGAATTCTCTTTCACTTTCATCTCTTTTCTTTCTGAACACTCATGCCTTCTCTCAGTTTTACTTTCTTTTCATTTCATGCAACTCTTGACCCTCTCAGACTTTCTATGTAGCTGATAGTTCCCTTCTGTAGTTACTTTTATTTGCACCATTTCTACTAAACCTGCTGTTTCTGCAGGAACTGGCCTGCAGAATGCTGTGTTACAGCTGGGACCTTACTGAGGCTTTGGAGAACAGCATTATTACTACTTCCCGTGATTTTCTGTCTCCATGATTTGTAATCCAGCAGATTTGCATTGGTACTACCCTTTTCCTTTAGTCACGGTGGTTCATTCTAGTCAAGACTACAATCACTAGGGCATTCTCCTGCCATTTCTGTTCAGATGTTACTACGCTTCGCCCCAGCATATGTGCAACACTATGAACTTATTGACACTGACTCCCAGTTGCTATTTTATGAGCCTCTTAAGACCCTCTTTAGATTGGCCCCACCAAATGTCTTGGCATCATCTGTAAAGAACTGATTAGCCATATTCTTTATCCTAACTGCAACATGTAAACCCTAGATAAGGCTGGCCCTAACACTGTCCCATGGGGTTGTCTAACTGGTCACTTCCCCATTCTCTGACAGACCTTATTTTAACATCATCCATTCCCTTCTCTTTTTCAACAAGTTTTCTTCCCACGTAGTCATCCTTGGTTCAGCCATATCGTCTGCTTTACCAGAAGTCTGCTGTGTGGGCATCTTCTGTGAACCTTATTAAAGTAGAATGACCTCATCTGTAATGCCTCTTTATTTCCCTGGTTGCCTAATAATAATAATAATAACTGCAGTGGATTTGAAATGTTTTTTTGACTATGAAACCATGTGGATTGATGTCCTGCAGTCACAGTTAACTATGAAGTTCGCCAGCCTGCCATTCAGATACTTTCTATCACAATTCTTGCTATAAAGGAGAGGCTGACCAGTCTTTAGTTCACTGGGTTACTTCTCATCTTCTCTTTGTGTAAAAGCACCACTTTTTCCTTTTCCAGCCCAGAAATACTATCCCTACCTTGTTTTAGGAATGTACTGTATAATAACGTTTTTCTAGCAACAATGCTAAGCCTTTGAAAAATCTAAGTTGCCTCTGTGGACTGCCTGATATACCTTCCAAGCCTTTGATACTAAATTTCTTGTTGCCTCTTTTATCTTGC
>NW_025051607.1:0-11815 GCF_019279795.1 Protopterus annectens | reverse complement strand
AAATTGTCTCCCTTAACATTCTGGCAGGAATTTTAACAAATGCAAGTGACTGACATTCATTTAGCAATACAAATGAAACTAAACAGAGTAAAACCTTTGCGGAGTATTTTACAAGTTATTACAGTCTCTATGACAGTGAAACTAAGCCCACAGTTATTAATATATAATACAACTAATTTTTTATGCCCCAATTCAATTTTTTATACAAATCTCATTTTATACAAGTATCAATATTATCTAAAGCATGTAAATGTACTTATATGAAAGAAAAAGAGAGAGAGAGAAGAGAAGAAAGAGAGTAGAAAATAAGAAGAGAGTGTGAGAAGAAAGAGAAAAGATAAAAAAGGAAGCTATAAAAATTATCTACAGTGAAATATTACTTGCTGTTTATATTAATAAAGATAAATATGAAATATATTATTTACTACTATTTTAGTTCTAATTATTAGTAATTAAATCATGACAGATTATTTGTAAGCATGTTTAAGCAATAGAATCATGACAAAATAATTAGCAACAGTATTTAAACAGCATATATACTTTTTAAAAAAAACTAAGTTATTATTCCACTTATCATATTTTCATCATACTTCTCTCTCTGCCCTCCCCCATCCCTTACTGAATGCATAGTCTAAAAAGAATGACATTATTTAAAACAAGAAGAGAGAAGAGAAAAATAAAAAAAAAATGTATCAAATTACTAACCTTGGGTCACTTTATGACAAAGAGAGACAAGTTGATTGATAGCTTGTTATTTGTTCCTCAGATATTTTGACTAATTATGAAACAAAAACAGCTCTTTGTACACAGAAAATAACTTTGATTAAATCTTTTTTAGAATATTTGTGGCTTTCTGTAGATGAAGTAACTGTATTTGAAGAGATTAATATTGAAGAAAAAGAGAGAGAGAGAAAAAAAGAAAAAACATAAAACATGTCATTTGTTTTTTAGTCTCTTTTTCTTCTCTGAAGTCTTCCACGAAGCTTCTGTTGCCAACCTCTTTAATGAAGGACTAGCCCATTCCATTTCCTCTATTTTATCCAAAATCTTATTTTTTTGATATACAGCAATGCAGAGTCTAAGTCTTCAAAAATTCTAGGGCCATCAGGTAGAAAGATTTTTAGTTTGGCAGGAAACAGAAGGTAGGTTTTAAACTGTGCTTTCTTAAGCTCTCTTATTAATGGCAGGAAAACTTTTCTTTTAGTTATTACCAAGGAAGAATAGTCATTGTCAAAACGCACAGTTGCCTCATTAATTTTAACAGGTGCTTTAGCCCATGTTGATTTAAGTACCATCTCCTTGTCATAGGATGATAGAAATCTAACTATAACTGATCTAGGATACTTTTTGTTAGTCTTAACATTAGATATGGATCTATGGGCTCTCTCAATACCAAAAGAAAATGCTTCTGGTAAGTCTAAAGTTTTAGGAAGCCAAGTATTTAAAAAATAAGTAATATTGTTACCTTCCATATTTTCTGGCAGTCCAAAAATCCTAATATTATTGCACCTAGATCTATTTTCCAGGTCATCAAGTTTAGTTTGTAGATGCATATTCTGCTTCAGCAAAAACTCAATGTTAATTTCTTCTTCCTGGATTCTATTCTCCATGTCATTAACAGTCTCTTCTATGCCTGTAATCTGAGTCTTCTGTTGTTGCAAGTCCAGATGTAACAAATCTATTTGTTTTGTAGTTTTTTCTATGAAGTTATCAATTTTAGTATCCAGTTTGTCCATTTTGGTAGTAAGTTGCTGAATTATAGATATCAGAGACTGAAGTTCTTTCTTAATGCTGGAATCCAAAGAATTTGTCTTAGTGGAACTCATTTCAAACAGAAGAGCTGACAGAAAAAATTTCCAAAGTGATTTCTGACAGGAATATTATTGAAATATTCTTTCTTTTTTAGATATTATTCAAGAAACTGATATTCCAAAAGTATTTAGAAAGAAAATTATTTCATAAATTAATTTTTAAAGTAATTATTTCCTGTCAGTACTGTGAGATTGGTGGAGTTGAAGAAATCTGCTGCTGTCCTGTGTTCATCCTTGGCCACGCCCCCCAGTCATAAAGTTTTGACTGCATGTCAGAGTAGGAAATGTGATTGCTTATCAGACATGGAGATGTGATTGCATGTCAGACATGGACATGTGATTGCATGCCAGGATTGAAGTCTAGATTGCATGTCAGACTTGGAGATGTTATTGCATGTCAAAGTTGGAGATGTGATTGCATGTCAGAGTTGAAGATGTGATTCCATTTCCAACTTGGAGATGTTATTGCATGTTGGCATTGGAGATGTGATTGCATGTCAGACTTGGAGATGTGATTGCATGTCAGAGTTGGAGATGTGATTGCATTTCAGAGTTGGAGATGTGATTGCATGTCAGATTTGGAGATGTGATTGCATGTCAGACTTGGAGATGTGATTGCATGTCAGAGTTGGAGATGTGATTGCATGTCAGACTTGGAGATGTGATTGCATGTCAGAGTTGGAGATGTGATTGCATGTCAGACTAAGAGATGTGATTGCATGTCAGAGTTTGAGATGTGATTGCATGTCAGAGTTGGAGATGTGATTGCATGTCAGACTTGGAGATGTGATTGCATGTCAGAGTTGGAGATGTGATTGCATGTCAGAGTTGGAGATGTGATTGCATGTCAGACTTGGAGATGTGATTGCATGTCAGACTTGGAGATGTGATTGCATGTCAGAGTTGGAGATGTGATTGCATGTCAGACTTGGAGATGTGATTGCATGTCAGAGTTGGAGATGTGATTGCATGTCAGAGATGGAGATGTGATTGCATGTCAGAGTTGGAGATGTGATTGCATGTCAGACTTGGAGATGTGATTGCATTTCAGAGTTGGAGATGTGATTGCATGTCAGAGTTGGAGATGTGATTGCATGTCAGAGTTGGAGATGTGATTGCATGTCAGACTTGGAGATGTGATTGCATGTCAGACTTGGAGATGTGATTGCATGTCAGAGTTGGAGATGTGATTGCATGTCAGAGTTAAAGATGTCATTGCATGTCAGAGCTGGAGATGTGATTGCATGTCAGAGTTGGAGATGTGATTGCATGTCAGAGTTGGAGATGTGATTGCATGTCAGACTTTGAGATGTGATTACATGTCAGAGCTGGAGATGTGATTGCATGTCAGAGTTGGAGATGTGATTGCATGTCAGACTTGGAGATGTGATTGCATGTCAGAGTTGGAGATGTGATTGCATGTCAGAGTTGGAGATGTGATTGCATGTCAGAGGTGGAGATGTGACTGCATGTAAGAGATGGGAATGTGATTGCATGCCAGAATTGGAGATGTGATTGCAATTCAGACTTGGAGATGTGATTGCATGTCAGACTTGGAGATGTGATTGCTTGTCAGACTTGGAGATGTGATTGCATGTCAGGGTTTTGAGATCTGATTGCATGTCAGAGTTGGAGATGTGATTACATGTCAGAGTTGAAGATGTGATTGCATATCAGACTTGGAAATGTGATTGCATGTCAGACTTGGAAATGTGATTGCATGTCAGACTTGGAGATGTGATTGCTTGTCAGACTTGGAGATGTGATTGCATGTCAGTGTTTGAGATCTGATTGCATGTCATTGTTGGAGATGTGATTACATATCAGAGTTGAAGATGTGATTGCATGTCAGACTTGGACACAAGGTTGTATGTCAGACTTGGAGATGTTATTGCATGTCAGAGTTGGAGATGTGATTGCATGTCAGAGTTGGAGATGTGATTGCATTTCCAACTTGGAGATGTTATTGCATGTTATACTTGGAGATGTGATTGCATGTCAGAGTTGGAGATGAGATTGCATGTCAGAGTTGGAGATGTGATTGCATGTCAGAGTTGGAGATGTGATTGCATGTCAGACTTGGAGATGTGATTGCATGTCAGACTTGGAGATGTGATTGCATGTCAGAGTTGGAGATGTGATTGCATGTCAGAGTTGGAGATGTGATTGCATGTCAGAGTTGGAGATGTGATTGCATGTCAGACTTGGAGATGTGATTGCATGTCAGAGTTGGAGATGTGATTGCATGTCAGACTTGGAGATGTGATTGCATGTCAGAGTTGGAGATGTGATTGCATGTCAGACTTGGAGATGTGATTGCATGTCAGAGTTGGAGATGTGATTGCATGTCAGACTTGGAGATGTGATTGCATGTCAGAGTTGGAGATGTGATTGCATGTCAGACTTGGAGATGTGATTGCATGTCAGAGTTGGAGATGTGATTGCATGTCAGACTTGGAGATGTGATTGCATGTCAGAGTTGGAGATGTGATTGCATGTCAGACTTGGAGATGTGATTGCATGTCAGAGTTGGAGATGTGATTGCATGTCAGAGTTGGAGATGTGATTGCATGTCAGACTTGGAGATGTGATTGCATGTCAGAGTTGGAGATATGATTGCATGTCAGACTTGGAGATGTGATTGCATGTCAGACTTGGAGATGTGATTGCATGTCAGAGTTGGAGATGTGATTGCATGTCAGAGTTGGAGATGTGATTGCATGTCAGAGTTGGAGATGTGATTGCATGTCAGACTTGGAGATGTGATTGCATGTCAGAGTTGGAGATGTGATTGCATGTCAGACTTGGAGATGTGATTGCATGTCAGAGTTGGAGATGTGATTGCATGTCAGAGTTGGAGATGTGATTGCATGTCAGAGTTGGAGATGTGATTGCATGTCAGACTTGGAGATGTGATTGCATGTCAGAGTTGGAGATGTGATTGCATGTCAGACTTGGAGATGTGATTGCATGTCAGACTTGGAGATGTGATTGCATGTCAGAGTTGGAGATGTGATTGCATGTCAGAGTTGGAGATGTGATTGCATGTCAGAGGTGATGATGTGACTGCATGTCAGAGCTGAAGATGTGATTGCATGTCAGAGTTGGAGATGTGATTGCATGTCAGACTTGGAGATGTGATTGCATGTCAGACTTGGAGATGTGATTGCATGTCAGAGTTGGAGATGTGATTGCATGTCAGACTTTGAGATGTGATTGCATGTCAGAGTTGGAGATGTGATTGCATGTCAGACTTGGAGATGTGATTGCATGTCAGAGTTGGAGATGTGATTGCATGTCAGAGTTGGAGATGTGATTGCATGTCAGACTTGGAGATGTGATTGCATGTCAGAGTTGGAGATGTGATTGCATGTCAGAGATGGAGATGTGATTGCATGTCAGAGTTGGAGATGTGATTGCATGTCAGAGTTGGAGATGTGATTGCATGTCAGACTTGGAGATGTGATTGCATGTCAGACTTGGAGATGTGATTGCATGTCAGACTTGGAGATGTGATTGCATGTCAGAGTTGGAGATGTGATTGCATGTCAGAGTTGGAGATGTGATTGCATGTCAGAGTTGGAAATGTGATTGCATGTCAGAGTTGGAGATGTGATTGCATGTCAGAGTTGGAGATGTGATTGCATGTCAGAGTTGGAGATGTGATTGCATGTCAGACTTGTAGATATGATTGCATGTCAGAGTTGGAGAAATGATTGCATGTCAGACTTGTAGATTTAATTGCATGTCAGACTTGGAGATGTGATTGCATGTCAGACTTGTAGATGCGATTGTATTTCAGACTTGGAGATGTCATTGCATGTCAGAGCTGGAGATGTAAATGCATGTCAGAGTTGGAGATGTGATTGCATGCCAGAGTTGGAGATGTGATTGCATGTCAGACTTGGAGATGTGATTGCATGTCAGAGTTGGAGATGTGATTGCATGTCAGAGTTGGAGATGTGATTGCATGTTAGATTTGGAAATCTGATTGCATGACAGAGTTAGAGATGTGATTGCATGTCAGAGTTGGAGATTTGATTGCATGTCAGACTTGGAGACATGATTGCATGTCAGATTTGGAGATGTGATTGCATGTCAGAGTTGGGGATGTGAATGCATGTCAAAGGTTGAGATTTCACTGCATGTCAGAGATGCCGATGTGATTTCATGTTAGAGTTGGACATGTGATTGCATGTCAGAGTTGGAGATCTGATTACATGTCAGATTAGGAGATGTGATTGCATATCAGACTTGGAGATGTGATTGCATGTCAGAGTTGGAGATGTGATTGCATGTCAGACTTGGAGATGTGATTGCATGTCAGAGTTGGAGATGTGATTGCATGTCAGACTTGGAGATGTGATTGCATGTCAGAGTTGGAGATGTGATTGCATGTCAGAGTTGGAGATGTGATTGCATGTCAGACTTGGAGATGTGATTGCATGTCAGAGTTGGAGATGTGATTGCATGTCAGAGTTGGAGATGTGATTGCATGTCAGACTTGGAGATGTGATTGCATGTCAGAGTTGGAGATGTGATTGCATGTCAGACTTGGAGATGTGATTGCATGTCAGAGTTGGAGATGTGATTGCATGTCAGACTTGGAGATGTGATTGCATGTCAGACTTGGAGATGTGATTGCATGTCAGACTTGGAGATGTGATTGCATGTCAGACTTGGAGATGTGATTGCATGTCAGAGTTGGAGATGTGATTGCATGTCAGAGTTGGAGATGTGATTGCATGTCAGAGTTGGAGATGTGATTGCATGTCAGAGTTGGAGATGTGATTGCATGTCAGACTTGGAGATGTGATTGCATGTCAGACTTGGAGATGTGATTGCATGTCAGAGTTGGAGATGTGATTGCATGTCAGACTTGGAGATGTGATTGCATGTCAGAGTTGGAGATGTGATTGCATGTCAGAGTTGGAGATGTGATTGCATGTCAGAGTTGGAGATGTGATTGCATGTCAGACTTGGAGATGTGATTGCATGTCAGAGTTGGAGATGTGATTGCATGTCAGAGTTGGAGATGTGATTGCATGTCAGAGTTGGAGATGTGATTGCATGTCAGACTTGGAGATGTGATTGCATGTCAGAGTTGGAGTGTGATTGCATGTCAGACTTGGAGATGTGATTGCATGTCAGAGTTGGAGATGTGATTGCATGTCAGAGTTGGAGATGTGATTGCATGTCAGACTTGGAGATGTGATTGCATGTCAGAGTTGGAGATGTGATTGCATGTCAGACTTGGAGATGTGATTGCATGTCAGAGTTGGAGATGTGATTGCATGTCAGAGTTGGAGATGTGATTGCATGTCAGAGTTGGAGATGTGATTGCATGTCAGACTTGGAGATGTGATTGCATGTCAGAGTTGGAGATGTGATTGCATGTCAGACTTGGAGATGTGATTGCATGTCAGAGTTGGAGATGTGATTGCATGTCAGACTTGGAGATGTGATTGCATGTCAGAGTTGGAGATGTGATTGCATGTCAGAGTTGGAGATGTGATTGCATGTCAGACTTGGAGATGTGATTGCATGTCAGAGTTGGAGATGTGATTGCATGTCAGAGTTGGAGATGTGATTGCATGTCAGACTTGGAGATGTGATTGCATGTCAGAGTTGGAGATGTGATTGCATGTCAGAGTTGGAGATGTGATTGCATGTCAGAGTTGGAGATGTGATTGCATGTCAGAGTTGGAGATGTGATTGCATGTCAGACTTGGAGATGTGATTGCATGTCAGACTTGGAGATGTGATTGCATGTCAGAGTTGGAGATGTGATTGCATGTCAGAGTTGGAGATGTGATTGCATGTCAGAGTTGGAGATGTGATTGCATGTCAGAGTTGGAGATGTGATTGCATGTCAGAGTTGGAGATGTGATTGCATGTCAGAGTTGGAGATGTGATTGCATGTCAGAGTTGGAGATGTGATTGCATGTCAGACTTGGAGATGTGATTGCATGTCAGAGTTGGAGATGTGATTGCATGTCAGACTTGGAGATGTGATTGCATGTCAGACTTGGAGATGTGATTGCATGTCAGACTTGGAGATGTGATTGCATGTCAGACTTGGAGATGTGATTGCATGTCAGAGTTGGAGATGTGATTGCATGTCAGAGTTGGAGATGTGATTGCATGTCAGAGTTGGAGATGTGATTGCATGTCAGACTTGGAGATGTGATTGCATGTCAGAGTTGGAGATGTGATTGCATGTCAGAGTTGGAGATGTGATTGCATGTCAGAGTTGGAGATGTGATTGCATGTCAGAGTTGGAGATGTGATTGCATGTCAGAGTTGGAGATGTGATTGCATGTCAGACTTGGAGATGTGATTGCATGTCAGAGTTGGAGATGTGATTGCATGTCAGAGTTGGAGATGTGATTGCATGTCAGAGGTGGAGATGTGACTGCATGTCAGAGATGGGGATGTGATTGCATGTCAGAGTTGGAGATGTGATTGCATGTCAGAGTTGGAGATGTGATTGCATGTCAGATTTGGAGATGTGATTGCATGTCAGACTTGGAGATGTGATTGCATGTCAGAGTTGGAGATGTGATTGCATGTCAGACTTGGAGATGTGATTGCATGTCAGAGTTGGAGATGTGATTGCATGTCAGACTTGGAGATGTGATTGCATGTCAGAGTTGGAGATGTGATTGCATGTCAGAGTTGGAGATGTGATTGCATGTCAGACTTGGAGATGTGATTGCATGTCAGAGTTGGAGATGTGATTGCATGTCAGAGTTGGAGATGTGATTGCATGTCAGACTTGGAGATGTGATTGCATGTCAGAGTTGGAGATGTGATTGCATGTCAGACTTGGAGATGTGATTGCATGTCAGAGTTGGAGATGTGATTGCATGTCAGACTTGGAGATGTGATTGCATGTCAGAGTTGGAGATGTGATTGCATGTCAGACTTGGAGATGTGATTGCATGTCAGAGTTGGAGATGTGATTGCATGTCAGACTTGGAGATGTGATTGCATGTCAGAGTTGGAGATGTGATTGCATGTCAGAGTTGGAGATGTGATTGCATGTCAGAGTTGGAGATGTGATTGCATGTCAGAGTTGGAGATGTGATTGCATGTCAGAGTTGGAGATGTGATTGCATGTCAGAGTTGGAGATGTGATTGCATGTCAGAGTTGGAGATGTGATTGCATGTCAGACTTGGAGATGTGATTGCATGTCAGAGTTGGAGATGTGATTGCATGTCAGACTTGGAGATGTGATTGCATGTCAGACTTGGAGATGTGATTGCATGTCAGACTTGGAGATGTGATTGCATGTCAGACTTGGAGATGTGATTGCATGTCAGAGTTGGAGATGTGATTGCATGTCAGAGTTGGAGATGTGATTGCATGTCAGAGTTGGAGATGTGATTGCATGTCAGACTTGGAGATGTGATTGCATGTCAGAGTTGGAGATGTGATTGCATGTCAGAGTTGGAGATGTGATTGCATGTCAGAGTTGGAGATGTGATTGCATGTCAGAGTTGGAGATGTGATTGCATGTCAGAGTTGGAGATGTGATTGCATGTCAGACTTGGAGATGTGATTGCATGTCAGAGTTGGAGATGTGATTGCATGTCAGAGTTGGAGATGTGATTGCATGTCAGAGTTTGAGATGTGATTGCATGTCAGAGTTGGAGATGTGATTGCATGTCAGAGTTGGAGATGTGATTGCATGTCAGAGTTGGAGATGTGATTGCATGTCAGAGTTGGAGATGTGATTGCATGTCAGACTTGGAGATGTGATTGCATGTCAGAGTTGGAGATGTGATTGCATGTCAGACTTGGAGATGTGATTGCATGTCAGAGTTGGAGATGTGATTGCATGTCAGACTTGGAGATGTGATTGCATGTCAGAGTTGGAGATGTGATTGCATGTCAGAGTTGGAGATGTGATTGCATGTCAGACTTGGAGATGTGATTGCATGTCAGAGTTGGAGATGTGATTGCATGTCAGAGTTGGAGATGTGATTGCATGTCAGACTTGGAGATGTGATTGCATGTCAGAGTTGGAGATGTGATTGCATGTCAGAGTTGGAGATGTGATTGCATGTCAGAGTTGGAGATGTGATTGCATGTCAGACTTGGAGATGTGATTGCATGTCAGAGTTGGAGATGTGATTGCATGTCAGACTTGGAGATGTGATTGCATGTCAGAGTTGGAGATGTGATTGCATGTCAGAGTTGGAGATGTGATTGCATGTCAGAGTTGGAGATGTGATTGCATGTCAGAGTTGGAGATGTGATTGCATGTCAGACTTGGAGATGTGATTGCATGTCAGAGTTGGAGATGTGATTGCATGTCAGAGTTGGAGATGTGATTGCATGTCAGACTTGGAGATGTGATTGCATGTCAGAGTTGGAGATGTGATTGCATGTCAGACTTGGAGATGTGATTGCATGTCAGAGTTGGAGATGTGATTGCATGTCAGACTTGGAGATGTGATTGCATGTCAGAGTTGGAGATGTGATTGCATGTCAGAGTTGGAGATGTGATTGCATGTCAGACTTGGAGATGTGATTGCATGTCAGAGTTGGAGATGTGATTGCATGTCAGACTTGGAGATGTGATTGCATGTCAGAGTTGGAGATGTGATTGCATGTCAGACTTGGAGATGTGATTGCATGTCAGAGTTGGAGATGTGATTGCATGTCAGAGTTGGAGATGTGATTGCATGTCAGAGTTGGAGATGTGATTGCATGTCAGAGTTGGAGATGTGATTGCATGTCAGACTTGGAGATGTGATTGCATGTCAGACTTGGAGATGTGATTGCATGTCAGAGTTGGAGATGTGATTGCATGTCAGAGTTGGAGATGTGATTGCATGTCAGACTTGGAGATGTGATTGCATGTCAGACTTGGAGATGTGATTGCATGTCAGAGTTGGAGATGTGATTGCATGTCAGAGTTGGAGATGTGATTGCATGTCAGAGTTGGAGATGTGATTGCATGTCAGACTTGGAGATGTGATTGCATGTCAGAGTTGGAGATGTGATTGCATGTCAGAGTTGGAGATGTGATTGCATGTCAGAGTTGGAGATGTGATTGCATGTCAGACTTGGAGATGTGATTGCATGTCAGACTTGGAGATGTGATTGCATGTCAGAGTTGGAGATGTGATTGCATGTCAGAGTTGGAGATGTGATTGCATGTCAGAGTTTGAGATGTGATGCATGTCAGAGTTGGAGATGTGATTGCATGTCAAAGTTGGAGATGTGATTGCATGTCAGAGTTGGAGATGTGATTGCATGTCAGAGTTGGAGATGTGATTGCATGTCAGACTTGGAGATGTGATTGCATGTCAGAGTTGGAGATGTGATTGCATGTCAGAGTTGGAGATGTGATTGCATGTCAGACTTGGAGATGTGATTGCATGTCAGAGTTGGAGATGTGATTGCATGTCAGAGTTGGAGATGTGATTGCATGTCAGAGTTGGAGATGTGATTACATGTCAGACTTGGAGATGTGATTGCATCTCAGACTTGGAGATGTGATTGCATGTCAGAGTTGGAGATGTTTTGCATGTTAGAGTTGGGGATGTGATTGCATTACAGAGTTGGAGATGTGATTGCATGTCAGAGTTGGAGAATTGATTGCATGTCAGAGTAGAAATGTGATGGCATGTCAGAGTTGGAGAAGTGATTGCATGTCAGAGTTGGAGATGTGATTGCATGTCAGACTTGGAGATGTGATTGCATGTCAGAGTTGGAGATGTGATTGCATGTCAGACTTGGAGATGTGATTGCATGTCAGAGTTGGAGATGTGATTGCATGTCAGAGTTGGAGATGTGATTGCATGTCAGACTTAGAGATGTGATTGCATGTCAGAGTTGGAGATGTGATTGCATGTCAGAGTTGGAGATGTGATTGCATGTCAGAGTTGAAGATATGGTTGCATGTCAGAACTGGAGATGTGATTGCATTTCAGAGTTGGAGATGTGATTTCAAGATTTGGGAGATTTTGCAGTGGTTGAATTGATTGAT
>NW_025051606.1:0-12460 GCF_019279795.1 Protopterus annectens | reverse complement strand
ATATATATATATATATATATATATATATATATATATATATATATATAGCTATAGATGGATATATATATATATATATATATATATATATATATATATATATATATATATATATATATTTATATATATATATATATATATATTTTTTTTTTTACATTGCTCTGTAGTTCAATAAAATATGCTACGTAATATGTATGCTTTCCTTCTAGTAGAAAGTAGTAGGAAGCAAACATATCTGTTGGATAAAAGATTCTAAAGTGGGAAAAACAAAGGAGTTGATAATGGGCATAATTATCTGTTTCTATTAAGTAAATTCATAGCGCAAAAAGACATTTTTCTCTGTATGCAGCTGAAATGAAATTTGGACAGCTTGTAAAACTGTACAGGATATGGTGTTAAATTCCTTTTCAGACTCAGCTTTTGTTCCACATAATGTTAACACCGTTTAAGCAATTGTGGAAATTAAGCAACATATATGGTAATTGTTAATTGTCTATTTCATGAAGCCTGCTGAAAAACTGAGTAGCTGAATACTTTAACAAGGCCTGTAGTCATAGATTCATTGATTGTTACTAGGCTAATGACATGAGGGGCATTTCTAAGCCTAGCCAAGTTGTCCCAAAACAATAATGACGTCCTGTATCCAAACAGGACATTGAAGGCAATTCATTTGCAAACTAACTCTATCCATAAAGGATAGATGCCAAAAGGGGAATGCCCAGTGTCAAGCCCTAGGGGAACTCCACTAGTTACTGGCCTTTTTGTGGAGGTGGCCTCACCTATTTCAACCTCATAGGAGGTCATGGAGCCAGTTTGCTATTCAGTGGGTTATAAAAGGTATTATACCTAATTTAGTGAGCTTGTCTATAATGTCTGAGAGGAGTACTGTATCAAAAGCCTTGGCCTGGTTGAGATAAGCTGTGTGCACAGTCTTATCCTCATCCACTGCATTGGTGACCCTCTCAAAGAAGTCCACCAGATTTAATAAGCACAATCTCTGTTTGACAAAGATGAACTGTGATGGGTCCAGCATTTTTGGTTACCTGTATCCTTGCTTATCATGTCCATGATGGTTCTTTCAGTGGCCTTACATATGAGGCTGGTCAGACTTATGGGTCTGTAGCTACGTGGATCAGTGGTTGGACCTCCTTTGTAGAGGAGAATGACTGTAGCCATCTTCCATTCCTCGGGCACAATATCTGACTGCATGCTCCAGCTGAAAAGTGATTCAAGTGAGCCAGAGAGGTCATGTTTCATAGTATTTAGTAAACATCCCTGGATGTTATCGGGGCCTATTGATCCATTGTTTCTGGCCATGGAAATCTCACTGATGACCTGTTCTCTAGTAATGGTTGTTGGGATTGTGGTATGAGGTATTTCCTTTGGGGCTATCAGGGGGTAGTTGGGGGGAATTTGAGTTGAATCTGTCAACAAAAACATTGGCAATAGCCTCTGGTTCAGTGTGTGTGATGCCATTTGCAATACGTTCAGTACATTCTAGGGTATTTTCCTTGAGGTTATGGACATAGCTTTAGAAAGCTTTTTGGTTGTCCTTTGCCTGAAAAGCTATTTTCACTTCAAATTTAGCCTTTGAAATATTAATTAACCTTCTTAGCTGCCTGCTCAGATTGGTCAAGGGGGCTTATAGAATTTTACTCTTTGTTTCACCTATGTTTGGCCAAGATGTTTTTTCTCTTTTGTTGTATAACAAATTGATATTGTGGTTTTACCAGTGTGGCTTGTCTTTATAGTTTATCTTATTCTTAATATGAATGAGCACCACTTGCTCTATTCAGCTATCAATATGGCTATACAGGGATTTTGTAAATATATCAGCATACACTATGATATTAACTGATTTTGGGGGTGCTTGGAATTTAGCCAAGGTATCACTTAGTAGAGAGATGTTACCCCTGGCTGGAATAGGTCCTAAAGGTTTTTGATTTCACTGGGTCCCCAGATTTCATTTTTATTTCAAGTATTCCTGCCTTATGGTAAAGATCTAATGAGTGCTGTATTACATTGGGTAAAGAACATCACTACCACATGTTTGTGTGTACAAGGTGAAGGGTGTTTGTACCCCTGGTAGGAGAATAGACCAGTTGTTATAGGATGTTGGCAGTACATTAGAAGTAGTGTAGGATTCCCAGTCTCTAAAAGGATAGTTGAGATCCCCCATGAAGATCATATTGGGTTGAACAGTTAGGGACTTATAGGTTGCAAGTATATGGTATGAGATTCTGTTTATGGTGTGCTGCATACATGAGTTCCAGTGTGATTTTAATACAAACTGAGACCACACCACCTTTAGTTCTCTCCTGTGCAGTAGCTGGCCTAAAGGTGTGAAAGGCATTATCACCTTGCACTTCCATGGTGCTCTCTGTGACTTTAAATTATGTCTCCACTTTCCAGGGAGAGGAAGGCTTGCTGGGACTGGAGGTTCTTGTTAAGACTTTTTAGAACTGAGTACCACATTCAGATTTTCCTTCATATGTTCAGTTAAGCTAAAAGGTTTATCAGTTTGGCATTGCTTAAAAAGGCATTGTGGGTGTGGAAAAGGTCTTTGCCAATATCAAAAGCCTGAATGGGATAAGTGCAGACCACCCCTAGCAAAGCAGCTTGACCTGCCAACCATGTCCTCCCAGGCAATCGAATATTTTGCCCACTCAGATTAACACCGGAAGCTACGCCAATTGTTAAAGTCAATCATTTTCTGCTAGTAATGTGACATCATTCTTAGAGAAGGTAGTGTGCTCAGTGCTAGGCTGGTACATGTCTGAGCCACATAATCAGCAAGCTCAATTACTAACACCTACATGGACTATGACAGAGTCATACTTGTACCTGTGATTCAATGACCTGAGTGCCTGTGTGACTTGACAGATCCTAGCCTCAGAAAATCAGTTAATTGTGACTCTTTCTTTACTCATTCTGGTCAGGGGGATGTTGGTGTGCCTCCCCATAAAATAACAAATTACCAAGAAATTTAGCTGTACACTTGTTTGCCTTAAGAAGTTAGAAGTAGAGCCATTAGATGCAATACTACTATGTGTAGCTGCAGGTGGTGTAATGATATATTTTTTTAATTCTGCTGGACTTCAACATTTTTTCCTGATGTAGCTCGATAGTTCATTATTTCTGTATAATTGTTAAGATAATGCAATAATCTGTGAGAGTCTGATGGGGGAAGAAACAACTCCTCTAAAGAAAACAGTACTGAAAAGCATTCAAATGCAGAATATTAGCTCAAACTGAAGGAAGTTATGCAAACTAAGAGGTAATCAATCTCTACCAGGTTATTATTTGCTTTGAAAAAGTGGCTTTAGGGCTTTTTGTATCCAGAAATCAATTTAGTATAATTAGGTTCTGAATATCGGTGTCTTTCAGTTTCGTGAGCTTTAAATTGCCCACACACGTCTAAAAATTATTAAGGTATGGGTAGGTACATAATGAAGTCTTAAGAGTATAAATGGGCATAATATTGTGCAAACATTTTTGTCTTAGCCAGTGCTATAACTTTACAATGTTTCGAGTTAATAATAACTAAAGATGATTTAACTTTGTACATACTTAATTTGTAGAAAGTACTGGGTCAAACACAGTTCATACTTTCATAGTGGTTAAATGCAAAGAGCATGCCTGTGTCTATATGCAAATACTCTGAATGCAGGTTATTTGTGATAAATTCAGCAAAGCAATAGCTTCTGTAAGGAAAAGCCTACTTTTAGCAGATGCTTAAAGTTGGTGAAGTTATGCTTTCAATATTTCAGAAGTATTATGTTGAAATGTAAATACGTGTATGATTTTGGAAGTATTCATGTATTAGGGATGAACATGCCTGTATGCTAACAAGTTTGAAGTGTTGACAAATAGTTTAGGCACATAGCATGCAGCACAGCCTTTTATGCTAATTTTTTAAATAAAATATAAAGGGTTTTTATATATCTTCTGTAGGAGTTACTTTGTGGACACCCTGACTGGTTATTTGAAAGACTGTAAAAGGGATGATAGGAAAGACTGAAAAGTGGAAAATGTAATATAGAGGGCTCCACAGAAGGAACACATCAGAAGGGTTGTGCTAGAGGAGGTAATAGAGGATACATTCTACACTTTTTTGGGTTCAGGATAAACCCTACCTTATTTTTATTTTTTGTTTTATGCAAGAGGATAGTTTTGGAAGGAGTGTTTAAGAGCAAGGATGCGGGATGGAGGGAGGTGAAGAGTTGTTCCCTGGAGAACCGCAGTCTAGCAGACCTCAAATAATTTTACTGCCTGATGGTGGTGCAGTGGAAGACCCCAGTGTTGAGGGGGTTCAGTCCTGTGGTAGCTTGGAGGATCGTGCCAATCAGACTAGTTAGTCTTGTACCATCTGTGGAAAATTCTGCATGGATGGTGGTTGTCTCTCCACTAACTGCTCCACTACATCCTTAACCAAGTCCCAAATGCTCATACCTGTTTAATTGGCTGTGATATGCCAGGGTGCCTATATGATCATTGACACCATCTTGACCCTAATGAGATGTCCCTGGATGAGCTGAGGGTGAACATTCCATGACCTAGGAGGAACATGTTTGGGAACTGAGACTTCTGGACCTGCAAAAAAGGACATATATGATAGAAAAAGGAAAAAAAATGCAAGTTGATACATAAATAAAATAAGAAAAAATGAGATGGAGGGTTGAGTGACAAACAAGAAATGGAGACAATAAGCTGAATCTGTTGTTATAGTTGTATATTACTTCTGGACTTGTACTTAAAATTATGGAAGAAATCATTATAATTTCTTACTCAACACCCTGCTTTGGTAAATGATACTTTTTATTTCAAAAGCATTTTTACTGTTTGTATAGTCACAAACAACCTGACTGAGCCTGTCCAATCTTCTATATTGTTGGGAACTATTCTATTGAATCTCCGCTTCGGTAAAATAAAGAATTAAAAAAGGTGGCATTCTTCGTTACCTATCATATTTGTGCATTTATATTTCCCTGATATGCTTACATTTCTTAATCAGCAAGCACATTTCTTTATGTACTCTTTGTGAATCCATCAGTGTTAGGAAATATTTATTTGTATTAATAGTCATTCCTAACATTGTTTACTGCGAGTCAAAGCAAAAGGATATCATGATTTCCTTCAGTTTGTACCATTTTTTGCCTGGTTGCAGATTGTCCGCTTGGGATATGGGTACATCCTTCAACATCTGCAGATATTTTCATTTTAGCTTAAGTTTCTGCTTTGCACTATGCCAGGCATACTATACCTGCATGTTTAAGTATTATAAAGTAAAGTTGCTTTAAGAAACACAGTTTTTAAATTCTGAAAGTAAGATATTGATCAGTGATTTCTTCTCTCTTTTCTGTGCAGTTCATTCAGTTGCTGTTTCCACCTCACCTCCATCCTCACTAGGGTGTGATAGTCCATTCTGGCCAGCCATTTTGTATCTGCAGTTAGTATTTTAGAAAAATGATTGTCTTATATAATCACCATATTAATAACTAGACAATGATTTTTCATTAGTATTCAAAAATGTGTTTGCTGATTGGTCAGTCCAACTAGCATGCCCATTGCAAATTGAGCATATAACAGCAGGAAAACGTCCAGCCTCTGAACTACCGTTTAGAGGCCAGACATTTCTACTGATATATGTTACCATATAAAAACCCTTTATATTTAAAAAAAATATATAATAAAGAGAGAGGACAGAATGACATAAAAGAAAAATGATGTACATTCTACAAAACTAAAAAAACAGAAATGCACCTGATTTTCCTTGCATTTTTGTACTGTTCCACCCTGAATCTCAGCAGACTGTCATACTTCTGAACTGTCTGAATTTTCTCAAAATGTCCATATTTTTGTCTCATATTTTTCGTCTTTTCTCCTTTAAAATTAATTTTTTGGCAAGCTACTTGGGATTAACGTCATTGAACAACGACAGAATTTGAAGTTTAAGCTTCATGTCCTTTATAAAATTCACGCTAACACAAAAACCCTTTCTTCAAGAAACTTACTAAGTTGATAAGAGCAATAAAATCTGTCCCTGTTTTAGGAAAATTTGTTCGCCTCATTATGGTGTGCTCTGTCCAGAGTTCTACCATTAATAGGGACAGGAACAGGACAAAAAAATAAATTAAAAAAAAAACAGTAACAGTTTTTTCACTGTTGCTTCTTTTGAACACCATTGATGTACTGTGCAAGCATGGGAACATAAGTCCAATACACATGCGCAGTACATCAGAAAATGTGGAAGAACATGAAAAAACATGGAGGAACAATGCAGTGCCATTATACAAAGACACTATTTAAGAAAGGTAAGCAATTTCTTGCTTAAATAATGTCATTTTATAACAGCAATAACCCACTCCTGAATGTAGGTAATGCTGGATTTACCCACACCCTGTCATGGGTTATTGCTTAAATAGACTGCAGCCTATAGAGAGTATTTTTTAAACTGTCTGCCTATAATAGAAATCATTACTAAGGTAATAATTACATTATATTTAAGGTATGTATGTGCCAAAGCATATTTCTTCAGTTCTGTTTGTGTATAAATGCATCTCTCTATGTCTCTCTCCCTCTCTCTCTCTCTCTCTCTCTATATATATATATATATATATATATATGGGTCTACTTTTCTTTGTTGAAATTGCATTATTTCAAAAAAGAAAAGAAGATGACCACTTATGCAAAAGTGCACTTAAACAAAAGTGCACTTTCACGAAGATCAGTTCTACAAACTGATAAGAAAGGAAACAGGAAACACTGTGATGCCGAAGCACACTACCATGGGGAAAAAGGCATTTACCTGTTTCCCCACTGTAGAGCGATCTCAGTGTTATTATATTTAAGCAGCATGGGTGTGGGGGGTGCACTCCTGAACACTGTTTTTTAGGTTTCCTTTTTGTGTTTATCCGTTCGTTGAACCGATATTCATGAAGGTGCACATTTGTTTAAGGTGGTCTCTACTTTCTTTTTCAAATAATGCAATTCTTCAACAAAGAAAAATAATGTCCTCCCATGGTTGAGTGGCTCCTTGAAAGATGCGTGGATGGGTGTGCCTTTGCTGAAGGTTGGGCATTGGGCTGGCATATGGCTGGGTGTGCTTTTGCTGTTGGGCATTGGGCTGCAATTCGCACCATAAAAAGCACTGTCCCAATATATATATATATATATATATATATATATATAACCAAGATGAATGTAAAAACGCAAACCCAAGAGGCAGTAAAGGTGACCAAGCGATGAAAGAATCAAGTCTTTAGCAAAATACAAGCTCCAAAACACGTGCAGTAAAAAGAAAATCACAATTTATTTAAAAGTAATCGTAAGCGCTTTCACGGACTTCACTATCCGCTTCCTCAGACGATACTGTTACAAAAACACATCCCTTTAAATACAAAATTCCCTTCTTACAATTTACTAATTATCCAATTAAATTACTTAAAACTAATAAAAGATTCTTGTGATAAAAATCCATCATTGAATAACAGTTGCTTTACAAAAAATGCATATACTACAAATGAATAACTACTAACAAAACTATGAATAAAACTAAACATACTTATTAGCAGTTTATTGTAATTTATTTTATTTTATTTTGTTTTATTTTATTTTCCTAGAATTCAGGGCGGGCTTTATAGAAACTGTATCATTAAGGCCCCTTCCTCTATGGGCACCCAGCCGCAGAATCCACTTAAGCTCTGCATGTTCAGTATCATTAATAATGTTACCTATCCGTGGACTAGGTGGTTGAACATGTAGAATCTGGAACATAAACATATGGGTAGGGCCATTTTGGAGAACATGCTTGGCTATAGCATTATATTCTTCTTTTCTATTGATGCTATAGATGTGGTCTCTAACTCTTTCTCGCAGGGATCTGTTTGTCTTGCCCACGTAATAACAAAAACATGTTATACAGTGGGCAATGTAAACAATGTTTCTGCTGTTACAGTCTCCCTGCGTTCTGAGCTGCCACAAATATCCTGTATCAGGATGTTTATAGAACCTGGATTCATCAATATGCTTGCAATATGTACATTTCCCGCATTTTCTGGTCCCTAGGAAGATGTTATGTACACTTTCATATGGATTCTGTCGATTATTTGGATAACAGAGGGACTGTTTTAAAGTTTTACAATTTTTGTAGATAAATGTAGGTTCATTTCCAACTAATTTATGTGTCTCATCATCTACTAATAAAATGTGCCAGTTGTTATTCACTATCTTGTGTATCCGACTAATATTGGCACAATATGGTATCACTATTGATGGGTTGTTATCCCATTTAATATCATTCGTCCTATTATTAAAAGTGTTACTAGATGAAAAAAATGGTTTAGCTCTAATAGTTCTCAAATCATCCATTTTTTCATACACACTATCAATTTCTTCGTGTGCATAACCTCTGTTTAAAAAACTTTGTTTGAGCTTTCTTAATTCATCATCAAAAATTGTGTCATCACAGCATAGCCGTGATAGCCTCATGGCTTGTCCTTTGATAATATTTGTAAATAACCTAGGGTTGTGCATACTATCATGATGCAGGAACGCTGATCTATGGCAAGGCTTTCTATATATTTTAGTTTTTAAAGTATTACCCTCCCTATATATATTGACATCAAGAAAATCTATTGTTTTATTAGAATAGTTAGCAGTAAATTTTAAAAACTCATTTGTAGCATTTAGTTCATTGATCAAATTTATACAGCTTTCTTCATTGCCTTTTAGGACAATGAAGAGATCGTCAACGAACCTTTTAAAGAAAGTTTTTGATCACACCTATTAAGAAGGTATTATTAGCACTTCAGGAAATCATGATTGTTAAGAGAAGGTATCGGGTCTTTGTATCGGTTCAGCTCTTCATTACATTCTCTGTAGCTTTTGCTTGTAATATTTATTGTCAAATAAAATATTATTATTCAGGACTACTTCATCAGAAAATATATATAAATCAGTTTTGTTTTCCATGTCTGTTGTCACCATTATTAAAGCTTCGTTAGTTTCTAAACTGTCGGAATTAGAAACACGTAGTCAGTGATTTCACATCCATTGTAATAAAGTTAACAGTTTTTCCATATCAACATGGTTGGTAATCACGAAAACTGATAAAATCTTTCAAAATTTTCCTTAAATATTTTTATATTTTTGTGATAGTATGAATTTTAAATTCATGAGTCTAAATAAAAACAGATATCGCCTCTGTGGACCAACCTGCCCCAGCAACTATTGGACGAATTTGGGACATTTCGGGGATTTTATGAACTTTAGAAGTCCATGTAGCCTCAAGCATACAGGGATATATTCAATATAGTTAACAATTGTTCGTTACCTTATAATAATGCTCGTGTGTAAACAATCCCCAATAATGACAATAAATAGTTTTAACAATGCCACAACATAATCTAATCGAAAGTCCAGTTTCCATATGCATTCATATTTAACATATCATTCATGCTATTTAAATAGTATGACATATCCAAAACCACAACAAGCCCCCCCTTATCACAGGGTCTAATAATAATATTTTCATCTTCTTGTAGACTACGTAGAGCCAATCGTTCCTGCTTGTTTAAATTACTATTGCCCTCAGATCTCATGAACAAAGTGTCTTCATATATATCTTTTTCAACTGCTTTTAAGAAAATTTCAATATTGGGGGGTGCTAGAGGAACATAATTCTGGCTGATACATCTAATAAAGTTGACCCGTTGGCTTTTCCTTTGCCTTTCAGGGCAACAAGGAAAAAATCTTTGGAAGACAACACTCAACGCGGACAGAAGCGCAAAGAGATGGCACAAGCCCCACAGGTGCGTACAATCAAGAAAATGTGGACAACAGAAACTTCTGATTTCGGAATCTTTTCCAAACGCAATTTCACCAGGAGGCATTCTGAATGCTCTTTGTTAAACAAAGGTTTGGGGTTTATCCCCACCACTTGTATTGACATTAGTGAGACGATTTTAGCGATGCACATGTTTACACGTGATGTTTCTTTAAAATTATCTCTGCAACAGACTAATGAACCATATCAAAAAATGTTTAAGAAAAAGAGCAATTATGTTCCTCTAGCACCCCCCAATATTGAAATTTTCTTAAAAGCAGGCTGGAAAAAGATATAGATATGAAGACATTACCCTTTGTTCATATAGATCTGGAGTGGCAATAGTAATTTAAAACAAGCAGGAAATCACTTGGCTCACTGAGCTCATACAAGAAGATGCAGAAAAGATATTATTATTAGACCCTCAGTGATAAAAGGGGGCTTGTATAGGTTTTGGATATGTCATACTTATTTTTAAATTAGCAATGATAATAATGATATGTTAAATATGAATGCATATGAACAAGTTTCGTTAGATTATATTTGTGGCTTGTTTAAAACTATTTATTTTTCATTATTAGATTGTTTACACACAGGCATTATTACTAAGGAATTGTTTAATTATTTCAATATTGAATATCCCTGTATACCCAGGCTACATGGACTTCCTAAAGTTCATAAAAATCCCAAATGTCCCAAATTCCGTCCAATAGTTGCTGGTGGCAAAGTTGCCATCCACAGACGATGATATATCTGTTTGATTTAGATTATGACATTAAAATTGCTACTATCTAAATATAAAAATGTTTTAAGGACACTGGGAGGAGTTTCTTTTGAAAGATTTCACCATCAGTTCAGTATTAATTGTATTGATATGGAAAACTGTTACTTTATTACAATGGATGTGGAATCCTTATTTACGTGTATCCCTAATTCCATTGGTTTAGAAATGCTTAGGAAACTGTTAATAAATGACAACATTACATGGAAGCTAATTAACTATACGATTTAATATGTTTTCTATTGGAAGTAGTCCTGGATAATAATGTATTTTTATTTGACAATACCATATTACAAGCAAACACAGGAATAGCCAATGGGAGACAAGTGCCAGTTTTCAAATACATATGCCAACTTAATTATGGTTTCCTGGGAACAACAATACCTTGGTTAATAATAATCAAGAGTGCTTTTCAACAAAGTTTGGTTGATGATCATACCCTCTATTTATCTGAAGGCAAAATGAAGAAAAGCTTTCTGCATAAATTTGATCTGATTTAAACTAAATGCCAAAATGAGTTTTAAAATCTTACTGCAACAACTATTCTAATAAAACAATAGATTTTCTTTAGTCGAATGTAATATAGGGAGGGTAATAATTTTAAGAAACTAAAGATATAGGTCAAGAAGGCCTTGCTATGGATCATGCCTCCTACATTTATTGCTGATAGTATGCACAACCACAAAGTTATTTTACAACATTATCAAGGGACAAGAAGCACATGAGGCTATCCCACGTTAATAACTGAAAGGATGACACAATTTTTGATGATGGAAATTAAGAAAGTCAAACGAAGAGTTTTAAACGGAGGACATGCGAGAGAATTGATGAAATTATTAATGTGAAGATGGATGGTTGGGAACTATTAGGCCAAACCGTTTTTAAATCTAATCTAATAATGGATGAATGATGTTAACGATGGGATGTGTACATCGATGGTGATGCCATGTTATTGCCAATGATGAGTGGGATGCAGATAGTGAATAGTAGCTGGCACGTTCTGTTGGTGGATGATGGGACGCATGGGGTGGTTGGAGATGAGGACCTTATCTGCAAAGGCTGTAGAACTTTAAAACAGTCCTTGCGACATCAGAGCTGTTGACAGAATCCATGTGAAAGTGTACGTAGCATCTTCCTGGGGACCGAAGGTAGAGTATTGCATATTGCAGAGCATGTTGATGAATCGGAACCATATAAGGCATTCACGATGGGATGTTTGTGGCAGCTAAGAGCGGAGACTGTAACCAGCAGAGCCTTGTTTACATTGCCCATGTATGGCATGACTTCATTAAGTGGGACGAGACAAACGGATGCCTCTTGGCGAGGAAGGTTAGGGATATGGCATCAGTAGAAGAGATATGATGCTGTAGTGAAGCGTGTTCTTCAGATGGCTTTCTGCATGTTTATGTGTTTAGTTCTGCATGTTCAGCCACCCTGGTCACGGATGGGGTAACGGTAAGTAATGATGCTGAGACATGCAGGCTTAGGATTCATAACGACTGGGTGCCATGGGAAGGAGGTAATGATACAGTTTCCTGTAAAGCCATACAGTT
The DNA here is from genome assembly GCF_019279795.1 of Protopterus annectens. Classification (NCBI taxonomy): domain Eukaryota; kingdom Metazoa; phylum Chordata; order Ceratodontiformes; family Protopteridae; genus Protopterus; species Protopterus annectens. Next base: position 303 of record NW_025051606.1, on the reverse strand, counting down.
GGAAGATAAGGTAAAATAAAATTAAATGGAATTACAATGGAAGCATGGAGATGATGCAATGTTTTGGTTTTGTTTAGGATTTTTGTTGATGGTTATTCGTTTGTGGTATAATGTATTTTTTGTGAAACGGTGTTCAATGATGAATTTTTATCACGGTATCTTTTATTGGTTTTAAATGAATTTGAATTGGATGAATTGGTAAATTGTAAAGAGATATTGTATTTAAAGGGATGTGTTTTGTAAACAGTATGGAGTCACGAAGGATGGTGAAGATCCGTGAAAAAAGATTTCTTTTACTTTTTT
>NW_025051605.1:0-11072 GCF_019279795.1 Protopterus annectens | reverse complement strand
AGAGTATAGTTTGAGTTGTAAGAGACATGTCACTTTATGGGATGTAGAACAGAGGATGAGGGGAAAGGGGTGGCAGTAAGGTGATGGGGGTGAGGTGATGAGTATAAGGAGTAGAAAGGTAAGAGTATAGTTTGAGTTGTAAGAGACATGTCACTTTATGGGATGTAGAACAGAGGATGAGAGGAAGGGGGGTAAGGTAGATAGGAGGTGAGGTGATAGTATAAGGAGTAGAGAAGGTAAGAGTATAGTTTGAGTTGTAAGAGACATGTCACTTTATGTGATGTGGAACAGAGGATGAGAGGAATGGCAGTAAGGTAGATAGGAGGTGAGGTAAAGGGTATAAGGAGTAGAGAAGGTAAGAGTAAGTTTGAGTTGTAAGAGACATGTCACTTTATGGGATGTAGAACAGAGGATGAGAGGAATGGCAGAAAGGGTAATAGGAGGTGAGGTGAGGGTATAAGGAGTAGGGGGTAAGTTTGAGGTAAAAACATGTCACTTTATGGGATGTAGAACAGAGGATGAGGGGAAAGGGGTGGCAGTAAGGTAGATAGGAGGTGAGGTAAAGAGTATAAGGAGTGGGGGTAAGAGTATAGTTTGAGTTGTAAGAGACATGTCACTTTATGGGATGTAGAACAGGATGAGAGGAAGGTAAAGGTTTTGATAGTGGATAGTAGGCAAGTGTGGGGAAAAAGAAAATAGGAGAACGGGAAAGTAGAGGGGGGATTTGGGAGGAAGTGAGTGGTTTTTGGATAGGTATAAAGGTAATGACATGGGTGGGTGGAAGGGGGGTTAGAAGAGCAAAGTGAGTGAAGAAAAGGAGCAGGACTACACCTTCCAGATAGAACAGCTAAAAAATTATCAGCAGTCCAGGGACATTTAAGATATGCTACACCGGGAGGGCTTTCAGCTGCAATTAGAGCAAATATGGCATCCGGGGTTTTTAAAAATTTGGTGTTTGTACTTAAGCAATCACTTGGGGGGGGGGAAGGCACTGTTTTGGGGAAAGGTTCAAGTTGGGGACTAAAAGAACATGGGTGACCCATTGCTTTGCACCTCCTTTGTCAAGCTCATCCAGCCCCAAAACCCCTAGTGAAAATTCAGATCATTAAGAATTTGTGAAGCCCAGACTGGCATTTAGTACCAAGGTTACATTATGATAAACTTCTTTCTACAGTTTAAAAACACAGGTAAATGACTGAAAAAAAAGTTGCACTAAGACAATGTACCACAGCATGGTAGCCCCAAGGTGTGACACACTGAAACATTTTTGGAAGTTACAATCCTGATAAATGTACCACAGCAAGGTAGTGACTCAGGGGACATGACAAGGTAGCAACTCACAGGTGCACACACTGACTGGAAGTACCAATGTGAATTTTGAAATCCCACCACAGAAGGGATCACAGATGCAGACAGATGGAACTCAACTGCCCCGATTTTCAAAGAATGTCCAGATGTGATTTGTTTGGTCTGTTTTGTGGCAATCATTGATGACTGAATTCATTAAATGACAGGCATTTCAGTTTATACCCTTCAGAACATCTATGGCAACATTCAGTTTATAACAGCAATTTTTAAAAATTTGAGATCTTTGGGGTAAACCCATTATATGTGGTTTTTCCAGATTTTGTGCCATGAGATAAAGCTCAGCTATTTAGTAGCAATGTTAAAAGACAACCCTTGTACTGCATCAAGGTATCCAGTCCCAAAGAGGTAAAAGACATACACTGACCCCCCAAAGACACCCACATTGACTGGCATTTAGAGTTTTACAAACAACCCTTTGGCATCAAGGTACCCAGTAAGAGGTACAAAAACCCCAGACACAGATACAAGAGACAGAGACACAGAAAGAGAAAAAACACAGAACACAGAGAAAACAGAGACACAGACTACAAAAAGAGACAGAGACACAGACTAAAAGAGAGACAGAGAAAAGACTAATAGAGAGAAGAGACACAGACCCCCAAAAGAGAGACAGAGACACAGTCACACACAGAGACAGAGACACAGACCCACACACAAAAGACTGAGAGACAGAGACACAGACTACAAAATGATAAAACAGCACTAAGCAAGACTGAACTTTAACAACAATTTGACATGAACAGTAAATCAGATGTAAAACACAGCTATGGGACACAGAAAAGATTACAGACAACATAAAAGGGGAAAGCCATGGGGATTACTGAGCCTGAGGCAGAAAAAAGAAGAGTAATGGGGATTAGTAAGTCTGACACAGGAAACTAAACCCCAAAAAAAAAAGATGAATAAAGTGGCATTCATCTTCCATATGCTTTTACCTCTTCAGCTTCTGACTGCTGCCACTTGTCTGTTTTTCCCTTTTTTCCTAGTTGAAGAGTCTTGCTGAACTGTCCCCACTTGTCTGTTTTTTTTGCCCAGTTAAAGAGTTTTGTGCCCCCCCATACCATCCTGAACCCCCACTAGACCCCACATGAGTCCTTCTGCTCCTGACAAGTCCTGCCACTGAGAGCTGATCCTAGCTGCCTTTGCCTAACATCCTGCTAGTTCCATCCTCATGGTCCTACCTGTTGGGGGTCGTAAACAAAACAGTGAATACACAGCATACAAGCCAGACTAAGGTACTACCTGAAATTACTGCCTGACAGCATTATAAAAGATTACTAAAAGGAAAAAACACATACCTAATCTACAGTTTTACTGGGATTTTAAATTTTTTTGGACAAAATCTTCAATGAGGCTGCCATGTGATACACTTGCCCACTTCATGCTCAATTGGGGCACAGCTAAGCCTGAAAGTTTTGACTCATTGGCAGGTATGTCTTTATGAGTTTCAACTTAGAAAAGGGTTCTGCAGTAGCCACTGTAACAGGTGCAGTCAAATAAATGGCATTGAAACATAAGTATTTATATATATGTCTTGCAAGGGGTTTGGGAATAAGGAAATTTAACACAGTCAGTGGTGACGATTCATTATCAATCATTGAGAAAGGTTTTTAATTTCCCCAAGGTAAATCAAATATCACAGTGGCCACTTATTCTGTCAGTCAGTTGTTCTTTCAGAGTTGCGGGGCAGCAGTGTGTCTTCTGCAACATCACTAAACTTTTTTTTGATAAAATCCAAAGGCCTTATCAAACGAAAGCGTGAAACCGGTCAGAAAAGATTGGATTGTTGTGTCCAGAGCACATTGAAGAACTCTACGAATTTTATCGCGGGATCCTGTACAGTCTCATCTTCTCCTTCATAGTCAAAGAACCGTTTTACTTTCCTTGCTCTTTTCTTGAAATGTGGTGCCAACATCCAGTTCTTCCGCTATTTTGGGAGGGCCCATGGCATGTTGAAATCCTGTTTTTTGTAATTCTTAAGCAGGTCCATAGTGGATGCCAGCACTTTGACACATGTTGAAATATCAACAGATGGACTCTGCAGAACTTTGCTTGCGATTTTCTGTCAGCACATCATACCAAACCACTAAACATACAATGAACTGGTATGACATAAGTTCTGAGCACAGTCCTCTTGCTTGTTGATATGTTGCAGCATCTTTTTGAGCCCCCCCTTTTTGTAATGTCAATGACTTTCAACTGCAATCTTACTGCCTTGACAGAGTCTATCCTGCATTCCCAGGAGGGTGGCTTCACAGTGACATTTGTGTGGTTAAGATCTGCCATCTGTTTGTTGATGCTGAACAGAGTAGAAATGTTCTGCAGACATCCAAAGAATGACACTTGTACTGATGAATGTGCTCCATCACTAAAAAAGTTTTAAAAAGGCAGGACAGGCACATAAAAGCCCTTGAATTCATCTGTTTTACCCGGGGCCTGCAGTCCAGGTTTCCCTTCATGTTGCTGCCATTGTCATATCCTTGTTCGACAGTCATTAATGTCCAGTTGATGATTTTGAAGAGTCTTAAGAAGAGCTTCTGTCAGCCCTGCCCCAGTTTTTCATTCACAGGCACAAATCCCAGAAAATGCCCCAACTGTGGCTACAGTCTGTGAAATGTCCACATCCCAACTACTACAGTCATTTGCTCTTGATTGCTGATTTTGGGCCAATCAAGAATCACAAAAAATACCTAGTGTCCTTCCCCTTTCCCCTACTATGATCCTTAAGATAGCATTTGCAATCAACTGGATAACTTTTTGTATGTCCTTCCCAAGATAGTGATCCATTATCTCTTTATTAAATATGACGAAATTTTCAGCCATAACAGGGTCAAACTGCTAAAAGTTGCACTTGACCTAAGAAGTTGCCATTGCCATAGGTGTCCAGGGCATCAGTTGAAAATGCCATGTTCCGTTCTGCCAAGTACTGGACAACAGAAAAAGCTTTCTAACACACCGCCAGTGAGTTATCTCCTTTAACCACTGCTTGCCTCTTATCATCCATAGTCTGTATTTATTCTGTTGTCCAGTTCCTTCCACTTCATCATGCATGCCATATGCTCGGGCCCTCTGTCATGGCTGTGTAAAGCTTTGGACATCTCTCCCATGCTTTGTAACCACCTGACCTGAGAAGATGGTTAGAATGTCCAAACAATTTGCATGGAAAGCAAAACAGTGCATCCTTTGAGAGAATATGTCACCCGTGCGGTTTGTTTGCCCATTAGGCAGCACATGGAAGTAGTTCTCAGATGTAAATCTTCTTTTCTGCTCATTGACTGGGAACTGTGAACACCACTTGCACAGGTCCATGCTGAATGGCAGCTACCCTAAACTCATCCCTAATCAAGTCTGGCCAAGTCCCTAGATCCTCCAAAGTTTAGACATTTCCCAAGTCATAGGCCACATCTGTCACTATGGAAGTATGGGCCCTTCTGTATCAAAGTCTGGTGATCCAGGCAACACCTCAGGTGAGTCTGCATTTGCTGGGCTTTCACCCATGGTAATGGCTGTAGGTCCACAGGAAGTAGCCTGTGGTGTGGGGAAGAAAGTTGTTATTTTAGTGAAAGGATGCTGGCCTCACAGTGGTCAGACTGTAATGCAAAACCATTGTGTTGTCCTGAAGGCAGATTTTTTCCTGAATCTCCCTCACTGATGAGTCACAGAAAAATTTCATAATGGAACCCTGTCTCTTTGCATCCTCATTTCTTGCGGGAAGCTTTCTTTTGCTGCCCCTGACAAATATGTTTCATCTCTAACTGGGAATGGAAGTAAAGCAGAATTACTACAAAACAGAGTCCTTTTCATACTGTTATTAAAAATGCTTTTTTCATTGACAGTCTATTGCACTGCAGGCAGAAAGACTGAAAATGACTAACCAGTAGGCACAAACAAGTAATGAGAGGCCCATGTTACAGTTTCATGTTAGATATCTATCACTAGAGGTGAATGTCAGCTTTTCTACACAATTCTTCTCCTGTCATTAAACATGTAAAGGGGACAGATGATGCAAAAGATTGATATTACAAGCTTCTTAGACTAAAGTCTGAAAGAACTAATGACTAGGAGAGGCACAAGTTTGAAGGAGAACACACCAAATTGAGGCAAGACAAATGTTACGGTACAATACTGACTACACATGCCCACTCCTCAATCTCTTAGCAGACTTGAACAAATCAAAATAATTTTTGAACAAAGGAGGAAATCATGGATTTGCTAGACAACCTCATGTGTGAAGGATGAAGTGGCACACAGACTGGGAGACTGACATTCCCACAACCCTCTTAGCACAGGATCAGTGTACAAAGCATAAATCTAAGGAATGTACCATCCCGGGGGGGTATGAAACAAGAAGTCCATTTCTGTTAGTAGCCTCAGCTGTCCCATTGCTATGCAATCACTGGGGAAAAGGGAAAAAAAAACATCTGGACACAATTTTCACAGGCCCCCTCAACCTCCTAAAATTGTCAACTTAATTCAGACAGCCAAAAACTTGGGTAGCAGAGCAGTGTTTGCAGTAGTATGCATTAGAGACATCAGTACATTCTGTGGAATTCACCCCCCTCTCGGCACAATTTTGGACAAAGTGAAAAATTACCAATGTGCTTACAGTCTGACACTATTACAAAAACTCCAAACAATGCACACTGCCACATTCTCCCAGGCCCTACCCACACCCCCAAACTTTCAATAGGTATGGGCCAAAAAAAAAAGTCATTGCAACAAAGCATATGAAGAACAGTTAGACAGCACTATAAACAGATAGCAGAACAGTGTTTGCATTAGCAGGCATTAAGATATCAGTAAATTTTTTGAATTCTTAACCCCCCCCCCAAGTCTAGGCAGAATTCTGGATGAAGTGAAAAAAAAAAGACGTAGCATAAACAATGTGCTTACAGTCTGTGACCTCCTATTAAAATACTCCAAGCAAACAATGGACACTGCAACATTCTCACAGGCCCTAACCACACCCAAACCTTTCAACACAATAAGTACGGACAATGATAAAAAGGGAAGCCATTGCATCAGTACATTGTTGGTAAACAATAGTAGCATAACAGGGGGTGCATTTGTATACATTGAACATCCCACCTTTACAACATTCTCACAGCTATTAACTACCCTCCTGACATTAGGCATGGTAAACAATGCACAAGTTCTCTCAACCTAAAAAGCATAATTCAGACAGTCAATAATAACTGCAGAACAAGGGTAACATCAGGGATAGTTAAACAGTACTATAAACCTAGACAGCTGAACAGTGTTTACATTAGCATGTATTAAGATATCAGGCCCATCATCCTCCAAATTACATAAAAACAGCCAAAATAACTCAGAAGAAGCTGTAACACTAGGGATATTTAAGACTAATTCCCTCGACAGAACAGTATTTGCATTAGCATGCAACATAGGTAGCATTAACAATGTGCTTTAGTGTGTGGCCCCCCATTAAAAACTTCAGGCAAACATTGAACACTGCAACATTCTCACAGCCACTAACTACTCTCCCAACATTGAGCTTTTTAAACAATGTACAGGTACCAGCATACTCTAAATTACATAATCCAAACAGCTAAAATAACTCGGAAAAATGTAACACTAGGGATATTTAAGCAGTACTATAACCCCTTTAAAAGAACAATTTTCATTAGCATGCATTAAGATACTAGTACATTCTAAACCCCCAGCAATAATCCTGGATAAAGTGAAAAAAAAGCATAGGCATAGCATTAACAATGTCCTATTACATGACCCCATTAAAAGGCTCCAGTCAAACACTGAACACTACAACATTCTCACAGGTCCTAACCACACTCCCAAACTTTCAACACATTAAAAGGGACAAAAAATTGCAGTCATTGCATCAGTGATTAGAACATTGAAGTTATATGCAATAGTAGTTCACAAGGCTTGCATTAGTATACATTCAAAACATCTATGCCTTCAACAGCAACATTCTCCCGCTGCAAACCACCCTCTCAACATTGTGCATTTTAAGAAGACATGCCCCATCAACCTCCTAACCTCTCAGCACAATTCAAACAGCCAAAAACTACAGAACAAGGTGCAACAGCAGGGATAGTGTAAAACAGTACTATAAACCTAGATAGAGAACAGCGTTTTAAAAAATGTGTAAAAACTGAAAACTTACTACAAAACTGAAAACTTACTACAAATTCAGTTGACAAATCTACCAACAGTTTCAAAAAATAGCAGTTGAAGCCAGTTCTTATCCCCAATACAAAAGATCCATTACTGAGCAGTCAGTCAACCATCTGGGAAAAAATACATTATACCCTTGCACAAAGGTGGAAGCTTGGGGAAATTAAATTATAGGCCAAGAGCAATTCTTCCCCGCTACCTAAACTCCTAGAGGAATGCATTCATTCTCAACCAATATTTTACTTGCCACTTACCCCATACACCCAATACTATTGACTTAGACAGCAGCATCTCACAAGACTGCCCACCTATCCCTGCTCTAGCCCACAAGACTGCCCACCTACCCTGCTCTAGCCAACTACAATATCCTTCTCTGTCCCATTATTTATCTCCTCCTTTTCATCCCCCCATCCCATTCTCTCACTGTTTACAAAACAGCATAGATACTGCCAAAACAAAATCCTCTTGCTCCAAATAAGTTATACACTTTCCTAACGAATCGGCAATTAAAATTAAATGTATATTACACTTCACATTCCCTTATGTTGTCCCTCATATAAACAGAAGCCAAATTATTCTACATATTTCTAGCACATATACTAAAAGCATTTCTTCCTGGGCATCCACTGAAAATGGATTCTATCCTACACTGTCCGAAAACAAATGTAAAATGAGTATAGTAAAATGAGTAAAGTAAAACTGCTATAACCACAGCCTCTCACCACCCATTTTTCCCCCAGCACACAGACATAACACAACCTGACCCCCCCCCTCTCAGGACAAAACTCTACACAGTACCAAAATAAAACTAATACAACCACAGCCCCAAAATAAAACTAGTACCACTACAGTCCTCACCCCCCAAAACCCCCGAGCACAAAACTGTACACAAAACTAAAATAAAACTAATGCAACCCCCCCACCCCCCAAACCTCTTAGTACAAAAATGCACAAACACAAGAAATATGAACAAAAAAATAAAAATCACCCACCCCCCAAAAAAAAAAGTTATAACTAAACCCCAAAACTTACCTTTTTGCTTTCAACAGAAGGCTGCTTCCAATACTCTGCTTTCAGATGAAGGCTCACCTGCTCTGTTCACCTTCCTCAGACCACTCAGTCCCTTTGAAGTTGCCCTTAAAGGACAGTTTTGTCAGACCTTTTCAAAAATTGTCCTTAAAAAGGGCAGTTTGTCAGACCTTTTCAGAAGTTGCCCTTAAAAAGGGCAGTTTAAAAGAGTATAATCCACAAACCACGCTGCAAAAGGGTTGATCCACCGCTGATCCGTTTTTGTCCGTCCCCACGCTGGTCCAAACATGATCATTTTCTGATAAGAAACACTCCTCTGTTGAAAAAAAAGAGAAGTGATCCAAACTGCAGGTGGTGGGGAAATGATTTGCAGGACCAATCAGGTCCTTGCTTCATCACTTCCTACTTAAAAAAAAAAAAAACAAGGATTAGTTCGCAGGTGCTGCAGCCAATCAGATCCCTTGTTTCAGCGAGGGACCTGATTGAGTGCAGCTTGCCAGCCAATCAAAACCACAAAGGGGCTTAGTTTGCAGGTAAAATCAGATCCCTGTTTCAGCGGGGACCTGATTGAGTGCAGCTTGGGCCCAAACAAAAAAAAGGAAAAAGGAAATGGGCGGGAGCTAGATGTCCATGAGGAGCCAGGAAGCAAAGTACACGCCGGGTTTGGGCTAGTAAGTAACCGCGGATGAGGATGATGGAGCAGCTAGACATCCACGAGGAGCCGAGCAAATAAATGCCCGGGCGGACCTGGGGCCCTTATTTGGGGATTTGGGGCTCCCCGGGTGCCTAACGCCGGCTATGGGGATAGGGAGGGAAACCATCAACTGGAATTTAAAGTAGCAGGGGAGAATCCAAGGCACTCTGCTATCCTAGCTAATTATCAAAGGACAGCCAAGGAAATAAGGTAAACATACAGGCACCCTTGTTCAAGGACTGGAAGGTTTCTCCAAGAAAAACAATGTGTAGGAATACACCACAGGTAGGAGTTGCATGCTGCTTACTAGTCTGCAATGGCAGATTTAATTCTCTTTAATATTTGTATTCCCCTTTGCTCAATGTAGCTACAGATAAAAGCAGCTGGAGACTTTGCACCTCTGTTTGGTGTTTAGTGAAGAACAAGTATTGAGGAGGAGGGACTGAAGGCTATGACTATTGAGAGGGGCTAAATACCTTCACATACAACAAATTATCAACAGTGAAACGGATGAAAGGGGTGGGGGTTGGCTAAGAGGAAGAAGGTTTGCAGCTGTTGCCCTGGGTATGCACTCTAGCTGACTGTAAGATTTTAACAAGGCATAACAGTAGTCACAAAAGCTGGCCCCCCTACACAAGTGGCAACAACAAGGTTCCTGGAGTTAAACCTAGTTCTACAGTCTATTTTTGGATCATTGCTGGCTAGAGTTGTCTTTGCTTTTAGTTAGAGTCTGAGGATTCCTTGCTCACACAAGTATCAGGTCCTCAGTGGCTACTACACAAGTGGCAACTGGAGTTAAACCTGGGGCTGCAGTCTATTTTTGAATGATTTCTGCTTAGAGTTTTCTTTGCTATTAGCTGGAGTGAGAGAATTCCTTGGGGGGGCAAAGTGAATCCTCAGTGGCCACTATACAAGTGGCAACAACAAGGTTCCTGGAGTTAAACCTGGGGCTGCAGTCTATTTTTGGATGATTGCTGGTTAGAGTTTTCTTTGCTTTTAGCCGAAGTGAGAAGATTCCTTGCTCACACAAGTGGTGGGGGGACCCAAAGTGATCAGGTCCTCAGTGGCTTAGAGATGCTACACCTGGAGGGCTTTCAGCTGCAACATACCTTGAAGGTTTTGGCACAATTCCCCACTCAGGCATAGTAGCAAAGCTAAGTAAACTAGTAATAAACCCCTATGTCACCTACTGGATTGCCAACTGGCTCACAGATAGAAAACAGATAATCAAAATAGGGAAAGTTACCTCCTCAAAGAGATCAGTTACCAGTGGAGTCCCCCAGGCTTTTGTGCTGTTATCTTTCCAGTTTGGCATCTACTTTTCTGAAGTAAAAGCTAATATCAAAGGCATCTGGCTGACTAAGTTTGCAGATGACTGCAAACTATGAACAGTCACTGAATCCCCAAATGAACTAGCCATCATGAAGAAAGATTTGTTCCAAATTAATAACTGGTGCTAAAATCATGGACTGAAATGAAATGAAATGTCAAAAACTACATTACTCTGAAAACTCATCTACCTCAGGGAACTACCACATTGGCAAAACTCCCCTAAGAGTTAACCCAGGTGTTTAAGAGTTGGGAATGTATGTGGACAATGACCTAACGTTTTGCCAGAATGTGTTCATTGTTGTAAAAAAGTCCTTTTATATTGCACAGCTTATAAACAAGTGATTATATCTAGATCTAGAGTTGTCATCGTCCTCTTTACAAAGCCCTCATTAGGCCAGTCACTGAATATAATGCCCCTTAGGCATGTATTTGTCCAGACAAAAGCAACAAATGGGGAAAAAAAAAAAACCCTCAAAACAGATATTTTAAA
>NW_025051604.1:0-12579 GCF_019279795.1 Protopterus annectens | reverse complement strand
ATTGCTTAAACAAACAATAAGAAAATTAATACTGTAAGCTAAATGGAAGTTTCATATGGGAATCTGACTGCAGTTATAGGAATACTTTATTGGATACTGATAAAAGTTGAACTTATGCACTCCATTTAAGAAAGATGTCAGTTAACCCATTAACTGTTGACCATTTTCAGCAGGTTTGTTGCCAGAAAACACTTTTGTCTGTTTTTGTATGTATTCACTATTTATATTTAAAAGCCTGTATAAATTGGTTGAACATTTATACATGAAATGTTCAGGGAATGTTATTGGCATACATATCTATAAACTTAATTGGACAAGGTTGTTAATTTGTGTGGAAAAATACTGAAGTCAACATATTTTGTATTCTGTATTTAAAGGGTTAAGCAGAAAAATGTTCACTGCGTGCAAACTGAAATGTTCTGGAAAATGTTGATCACTGAGGAATGCAGGAGTTAATCTTAAACTGCTGATAAAGTTAATGGTGCAAGAATAACTGTGGTACTGGCTGGTAAAAACAAGTAATCAAACTATCAATTTTAATGAATGTTCTGTGTGCTACGATGTATATGCGTGCAGGAGGGTCTATATAAGGAGAACTCAAAGTACAAGTAGCCAGACTGCTGGCATATTACTATCATGAAGCAGATCACCATGCATATAAAATAAAGCTGTTTTACTTGCTTACAAGAACTTGGTGTGATTCTTCCAGAATATGTTAGAAGAGTAAAATCATTCGACATAACTGGCCAATGTTAGGCGGCCCCTGCCTTAATCGAACAAGAGAGGCTGAAAACCTGCGAGGTGGAGAGAGATCAGGCTCTCCTCAAATGAAAGACCTCCAACTGAAACAGGTTGAAATTAGAGGCCAGTCACTCTTTTCCAGATTCAATCCGTGAGGTGGCAGCGAAACAGGGCGGAGGAATCACAAAGGTAAGCAAAAGAAAAGCTATTTTTGTTGTTTCTGATTGGAATTTTTGTCTAAATTTTAAGGGACTAGTCAAGGGAGAAATTTAATTTTCTCAAAGTATAAGGAGTATATGTGAATAAATTCCATATACAAGAGATCTCAGGAACAGGAATAGTTTCTCTTAAGAGAAATGGGAACAGGAACCAGTTAAGTCAAAGGTGACGACAATCTGAAGATAAAAAGTTTATGTTTGATTTACACCCAAAGAACGTAAAATATTTAGATAAATGGAAAAAGATCATGGGTTTAGTGGATGTTTAAATAAGTCAGAATGTCAAAATCTAGTAAGATTACTGTGCAAACAGGCAGGAAATAAGACAAGGAATCAAAGAAGGTGGGGTTTCCCAGGCACAGAAATGGCTGGAGGAAGCAAATAAAAGACATAGGGAACAAAATTTGAAAAAGGGTGTGGTAATTCAAGTGAAAGAGATGTGTACTTTGTTTAAAAGGAAGATAGTAAAACTTCCAAGTGTGTAGAACCAGAATGCAGACTCTCTTAGATAAAATAGAAGAACATTGGAAGCCCAAGGCAGATTGGACTTGCATTAATCAATGCATTCAATCAGATAATGAAACCGTGAACCAGTTATCTACATCATCTCTCACACAATGTTTTGATGCTCATAGTGGGTTGATTAAGGTAGAAAATCAGGAAAATGACTCGCCCCTCTGAACAGCAATTGAAAAATACACTCCTAATGGGCTGCCAGACAGCCATTGGTAACTTTATACAAAAACATATGATCACACACAGGACAGCGTCTACAGCCCCTTATGGAGTATGCTAGACATGCTGAGAAATATCTGAAGGAAAAGAAAGATAAACAAGCCCAGACTTTTACAGTTAGTGAAGATGGAACTTTAATGTTAGTTCAAGGTTCCGCAAATCGCGGAAGAGGCGTGGCAGGGAAGAGGACGGGGAGGCACAAGTCATTCTGAGGATTTCGAGGGTAGGCAAAAGAGGGGGGAGTGTTTTAAGTGCGGTAAGAAAGGACATTTCACCAGAGATTGCAGAGGACCGGAGAAACCGATGGTTGCTTCCGGTGGTACCGCATGACTATAAGGACGGTCAAAAGGCGTAGATGGAGGGTATGAGGAAGAAGAAGAAAGTGAGAATGGGGAAGTAGGTACAAGTGAAGAGGCGATGGGTGGGGACAGGAAATGGCAGAAAATGAGAAATATCAAATGATAAATCTAACAGCACTAGCATCAACTATGCAATTGGAATCCCAACCAGTGATCACATTGCAAGTTGAGGGCCGAGACATAGAATTTCTTTGTGACTCAGGGGCTTCTCGAACGTTAGTCAGAAGTACTGCCATATCATCCGATGTTACCTCGGATGAATATGCTTGTAAAAGCAGCAAATGGTCGTATTTACAAAGAGCCATTGTCCAAACCTCTGTGGTTTACCGACAGAGCAGAACCAAACCATACGGTTCGAGTAATAATTTCAGAAATCTGCCCAGTACATTTACTAGGAAGAGATTTAATGCAAGTGTTCGATTATAGCAGCCGTCCCAACCTCCACGGGATGGTGGCAAGGAGAATAGAACTGAATAGTGCAATGCTATTAGAGGGCAGGAGATCTACATTACTGGTATAGTAATGATTTGATAGAGACAGGCCCCCAGGTGTAGTGACGGCTCTTACAAATTTGGCATTAAGCAAATCAATGCATAACAAATCCGAAGGTGTCAGATCCATTACATTGCACAATGTATTACAGAAGATGTGCGGACCTGATTTAGAATACGAAAAGAAATTTCTTAGTTTTAAAGTCACCAAACTAGTATTGCATAGCCTTTTTTGGGACACACTAGGTAATTCTGCAGTCACATGTAGCCTTACAAGGGATATGCAGCTGCTGTATAAGAATGAATTAACCACACATATTTCAGTCACGGAGGGTGAAGGAATGTCATGGTACCTCGTGGGTAAGAAAATAACTGAATGGGTAGGATGGACACCAGAACAGTTGGCAGGTAAGGGCATTCAGGTTCAAAAACTTAACTGGGTTACACAAGCCAGACCGACCGTGCACCTCAGGGAAGACAAACCGATACAATCCCCTGGGACATTATGACTATGTCTCCTTACCCCCATGGAAGAATCTCAGTGCAGATGATACCAAAGTCATTATGGAAGCAGGGTCAGCACGATATCGGACTGATTAGAACGGCAGGACAGGTAAAGATTACACCCAAGTCAGAATTTAGACCTCATAAACGGAAGTATCCCTTGAGCAGAAAGGCAGAGGAGGGCATTTTACCGGTAATCTCAGCACTTTTGAAAGCTGGAGTATTAATTCTGTGCACAGACTCACCGTGTAATCGCCCTTATTTCCAGTAAAAAACCGGATGGGACATGGAGGATGGTACAAGACTTACAGGCAATAAATGCGCGGTGGTACCTCGGGCCCCATAGTCCCCGGATCCGTCTATTCTGCTGAGCGATATCCTTCCAACAGATAACTACTTTTCTGTAATTGATATCAGTAATGCCTTTTCTCTATTCCCTTGCAGGAAGATAGTAGATTTTGGTTTGCATTTACGTTTATGGGCAAGCGTTATACCTATACCAGGTTACCGCGAGGGATACTGCGAAAGTCCGACCATCTTCTCACAAGAGATGTCCACCAATTTGGCTCAGTTCCAACCAGCCCAAGGGTGCCACCTACTGCTGTGCGTGGATGATATCCTCCTGGCGCGACTACGGAAGAACTCTGTAAGTCCGAGACTATTCGACTACTACACTTTCTGGCACGAAGGACATAAGGTAAATAAGTCTAAGTTACAATTTTGTAAATTAGAAGCACGTTACCTGGGTTATACTATCTCTGGGAAGGGCAGGCGATTAGATGACAGCAGAAAGAATGCTATTTACAAGCCCCCATGCCAACTACAAAAAAGAAATGATGTCCTTTTTAGGCATTACGAACTTCTGTCGTAGTTGGATTCCCAACTACGCCGAAGAAGTGCACCGCTATCAGACTTAATTTTGCAATACCGATGGCGGCAAAAGATTTGCTGCACTGGACAGACAAAGGCAGTACAGGCATTTACTAGGATCAAGCAACTGATAGCTGGGTCAGCAACATTGGGGTTTCCAGATTACAGTAAGACCTTTATACAGACTGTGGATTGCAAGCAGGGATTTATGACATCTGTTTTAATGCAAATGTATGGAGATAAGTTAAGACCATTGGCATTTTACTCTAGCAAATTAGACTCAGTAACACGAGCATTACCACACTGTGTGCAAGCAGTAATTGCAGCCGCTTTGGCGGTACAAGCGTCTGCCACGTTGGTATTGTTCCATGATCTTACGTTAAAAGTCCCGCACTCTGTAGCAGTCATCCTTCTGCAGGACAAGTTAACATTTCTGTCACCTAGCAGACATTTATCTTGTATGACTACGCTGTTATCGCAGCCACACATGACAATTGAGAGATGCACTACCTAAATCCAGTGACATTGCTACCTGTTGCTGAAGGCGGTATTCCGCATGTATGCTTAGATCTCATACATTCTAAAGTTCTACCAAGACCGGATCTTAAGATCAACCCTTACTACATGCGGACTGGACACTGTTTGTAGATGGGCCAGCCAAAAGCAGAATAGAGGCAAGACCACTCCCGAACTTATCCGCTCAAGCAGCGGAATTGATTGCTGTGACAAGAGCATGTCTCCTTCGGAGGACAGGAATGTCATTATCTATACGGATAGTCAATATGCCTTCTCTACGGTACATGTGTTTGCTCAGCAATGGAAAAATAGGGGGATGGTTACAACCTCGGGGAAAGACATTATGCACAAAGAACTAATCCTTGAATTACTACAAGCCGATCCAGCGGCCACGGGGTTTGGCCATCTGTAAATCGCTGCTCATACCCATGCTAAGGACCCGGTATCACTTGGTAATGCCCTAGCAGACAAAGCAGCCAAAGAGGCAGCTATGTCCAGTACCTTTTCACTTGAAACCACACCTACAGAATTACAACCAACAAATAAATTTGATTTGCAAACCTTACAAGTCATGCAGGAACTTAGCACAGTACAGGAAAAACAACGCTGGATTAGGTATGGTGTTAGGCAGAACAAAGGAATCTATGTGGGACCGGATAATAAATATGTTTTGCCTACTAATATTTTTAGGTATGCAGCACTAGTTGTGCATGGCCCTTCCCATCTGGGCCCTGCAGCTATGGTTAAAATTATCCACCGTACCTTTTGGACCAAGGGTTTTATTGCATATGCAAAAGCGTTTTGTCTATCCTGCATAGTATGTGCTAAATACCACGGGAGGGTCAGAGTTGCTCCGGCATCATTTCCAACACCCCTATCCTTTTCATACAATATGTATGGACTTCATCGAATGGACCCGGCACAACTAAAAGTTTGTGTTAGTGATAGTGGATGCATTTACTAAGTGGGTTGAGGCCTTTCCGGTGACACATCCGGATGCTCAAACAGTGGCTAAAATTGTGGTCAATCACATGCGTCCCACACTTTGGACTTCCTACACGCATCTACTCTGACAACGGCACGCATTTTGTCAATCAGATCATACAGAAACTGTCTACAGTTTAGCAAATTGAATTGAAACACCATTGTGCCTACCACCCACAGTCAGCAGGGTTGGTGGAACGCCATAACGACATTCTAAAACGCAAGTTGAGAAAACTCATGGCGAGACACATCAGTCTTGGATTACCTGTCTACCTCTAGCCCTCCTTTCCATGCGACAACTCCCACCTCAAAGGAGTCACCCCATTTGAGTTGTTGTATGGGAGACCTTATTACGTCCCGCAGTGGCAAAACTTGTTGCCTGCGGAACGTGAGGGGTGAGGAGATAGCTGAGTACATGAGGAAAATGCTGACCAATACTAACAGCTGTTTAACGAATGATTGTTTTCAGGTTCAAGAGGCGACAAGATCACGGAAATCAGACCGGCGAGTGGGTCTGGATCAAAATAATAAAGCGCAAGAATTGGGCATCCCCAAATGGGAGGGCCCCTACCAGGTGCTAATCGCGAACTCCAACAGCAGTTCGGATTAAAGAAAGGTCCTCATGGATCCACCAACGCATTGCAAAATCATAAAACATTTTAAGTTAAATAAAGACTTGAGTTCCCTGAGGAACAAACAGACAGCAGCAATCATGAAGGACAATAATGAGAATAAGAGAAAATGGTTCTATTGCAATGTTTTATTGTTTATAACTATTGTGATTGTAATATTTCTGTTTTGGACATTTCTGTCTTTTAATGAAGCTAGCCATTCAAAAAGAGACAAACACACCAGCTGGCATCCAAACTTTAATACATATCAAGCGATTAAATATGCATATGCATCCTCAATGAATGTCTCAAATTGTTGGGTATGTGCACTGCAATACCTACTGTACACAGTGGCTTAATGTTAGGGACAGCCCTCTGGGAATAAATGATACTTGTAATAGTTTGTTGTTTGTAACCACAGAAGTACCACTGAGTGTCAAGGTGGCGCTGTCTCTTCTGGTGCGCCAAAATGGAACAGTGTGTTTTCAAAAGATTGGGAAAGTTAAGGTGGGGCTGAGCCAATGTAATTTGACAATAGTTCATAATTGTACCCTAGAAGGGCAGTGTGAGACCAAGATTGGAGCTATAAAAAAAGACATCAATGTAAATGATACTAGTTTTGTAGAAAAAATGCTGTATGAATATGGCCTGTTATTTAAGGGCTAAAGCCAAATGGGAGTTATGAATTTGCAACCAACATCACCATAAAAAGCGAATGATTGTTATTTTATTTGTGGTAGGAAAGCATATAAATGGTTACCATATGGCTGTTCAGAAGTTGTTTTTGGGATATCTGATACCAGCTATCAGACACGCCAAATGTATTACCTCAAAGTAAAATACAAAATGCACGTTCTCTTAATAAACCTATTAATCCCGTAGGTAACATTGATGCGTCATGGATTTATCACCATGACTTGGCACCGTCAGCAGCAAAGGACTCTCACATATGAACCTAGGCGATGATGTAATTGCTTGGGCTGGTATTTTGCCAGCGTATGGGACAGTAAAATCCATCTGGGAACTGAGAAAACTGTCAAAACTGTTAGAGACTCTGAGTAATCGACATTTTTCAGCGCTAGAATTGGTGACAGGCGAATTAACGGATGAGAACGGTAGTGTTGCAGAACAATATGGCGCTCGTTTCCCCCCTGGCGGCGAAGGAAAAAGTGTACAACAAGTTTTTGATCTGACTACACCTGGTCCAAACCCCTTGACTGACTTTTCCAAAATCTGTTTGGAAACTGGGGTTCTGTGTTGATGAACATTTTAATTGCTGTATGTGTTGGTGCAATCATATTTTTGCTGCTTGGCTGCTGTTGCATACCATGTATCAAAATGATAATATGAAGGTTATCTCTGCCAATGCTACAAAAGCATATTTCTCTGATTATGAGAAGGTATACAAGCATATCTGGGATTGTGTAAAATAAACAGTATACAAAATGTTGTAAAGGGGAAATGTGGAAAAATGCTGAAGTCAACATATTTTGTATTCTGTATTTAAAGGGTTAAGCAGAAAAATGTTCACTGCGTGCAAACTGAAATGTTCTGGAAAATGTTGATCACTGAGGAATGCAGGAGTTAATCTTAAACTGCTTGATAAAGTTAATGGTGCAAGAATAACTGTGGTACTGGCTGGTAAAAACAAGTAATCAAACTATCAATTTTAATGAATGTTCTGTGTGCTACGTGTATGTACGTGCAGGAGGGTCTATATAAGGAGAACTCAAAGTACAAGTAGCCAGACTGCTGGCATATTACTATCATGTAGCAGATCTCCATGCATGTAAAAATAAAGCTGTTTTACTTGCTTACAAGAACTTGGTGTGATTCTTCCAGAATATGTTAGAAGAGTAAAATCTTTCGACAATTTGTAAGACACCAGAGTGTGTCCATCTTGAATTTTGGTGAAAAAGCAGTAATTATTAATATCATTTTCTGTATCCCAACATTTATAGTGAACATAACAATCACTTTTGTGCAGAAAAAAATGTACTGATTTTAGGTTTGAAATAACACCAACATAATGTTTTTTCATAGCTTTTGTTTATTTTACAGTGAAGAGAACTGAAAGCTACACATTCTATTAGCTCTTTTGCATTCTGTAACTTAAAAAGGCAATTCTGTCCTGAATTCCACCCCAGCTTGAAATTACAAGGTACTCATGACATTTTCAGGATAAGATCCCTTGATAATCCCACCTCTATTTCCTTTTCTAAAGCCAATAGACAACAGAAGCTCAAATACAGGCATACCTCTCACAGGATAAAAGAAAAAAATCCACATTTTGCTAAAGCATATAAAATGTCAGAAAATATTATTTTCCTTGATGGGGGTATTATTTTGGTTCTTATTTCATAAGAACATGCTGGGGGGGGGGTCACAATTTTGTTGGCAAAATAAATTCTATGTTCAGGCGAAATGAATAGGAATTTTACTTTTGATGAAATGGCAGGACGATAAGAGGCATTTTTTATTATACTCTCCTTTCTTTTTTTTCAATTCTTTGTATTGATTTAAATGAAAGAAAAATTATAACATTACATTATGACCGAAATAAATAACATGATCTTGGTTTTGTTTTTTTATTTTTACTTTGTTCTTTGGTTTATACTCTGCTTTCTGAGCACAAGTTCTAGTTCACCACAAGACCCAAATAAAATCCAAGTGTAATGAAAAATGTCAGACTGTGGCAGTAAAAGCCCATGAATTAAAACCACTGGGAACTTTCTTTGAAAGGCTGTATCTCGGTCCAGCTTTGTAATTTTCTTATATTCTAAGAAGTAGCCGACGTGATTTAGTGACACTGAGCCAGGAAAGAATCTTTCAAAAAAGGGTGAAACAAAAGAGAAATAAATGCCAGCAGAAGTGCAAAATTAAATAATATG
Source organism: Protopterus annectens (assembly GCF_019279795.1). Lineage (NCBI taxonomy): Eukaryota > Metazoa > Chordata > Ceratodontiformes > Protopteridae > Protopterus > Protopterus annectens. The sequence goes on along the minus strand of NW_025051604.1, from coordinate 3,659 downwards.
ATCTGTAACTGCTGTGGGGAGGTGGGGCTGGGATATGATTGCATGAGGTTCATAGGTTCATAGGTTCATACTAGGCTATCTGCCCAAGGGCATTTATAAGCCTAGCCCATAGTTATGTGGCTTTCGCCACCCCTTTAGTTTGAAGAAGACTATGCCTATTATTTTGCTGTGCCTCTGTCAAGCAGTGACACTGAAGTAATCCCTGGGGTATATCTGCGATCTCCCATCCATTGATCAAGATTCCTCTTGAACAAGGCCAGCGAGGTGCTCTGCTTCACATGTACCGGGATTTTGTTCCACAGCATAGGGAGTCTCTGGGTGATGAATCTGTCCCTCCAGCACGTTCTATTAATAACCGTGTCAAGGTTTAAGTCTCCCGCCTCTTGTGGTTCTGAGGGATCTAGATTTTTGAGGTGAAGCATATTCATCAAATCTGGGTTTGACATGGCCTTATATGTCAGGCACAGGTCACCTCTGAGCAAAGCGGTATGCAACTGAATAGAGCTGAGTTCTTTCAGTCGGGCAGCATAAGACATATTTTGAGACCCTTTATCCTTTTGGTAAGGAACTTTTGGGGCCTTTCCAGCTGCTGCAGGTGTCGGGTCAGATACATTCCAAATGGGGCATTGTACTCAATCATAGGTCTAATGAGTGATGAGTACAGGGGACGGTGACCTCCTAGATCTAGATGTGAATCCCTTCATGATCAGGTGGGCAATGTAGAAGGTTTTCCTAACTACTTTGGCAACATGAGTGTCAAACGAAAGGTTACTGTCAACCTGGGTCCCCAGATCCCTGATGACTTCTTCTGTGCTCAGTGGATTGCCACCTATATGGTAGCTAGGGGTAACCTTGTTTTTCCCGAAGGGTATGACTATGCATTTCTTGGCGTTTAACTTTAGGCCATGGCTCTGGCACCAGTTATCCATTTCTGTGAGGCCCTTCTGAAGGATATCTGTGTCAGATGTGTTTTGGACTATGGCGCCCAGTTTGCAGTCATCTGCAAACTTTGTCAGCCATAACCCTCTTGTGTTTGCTTGTACTTCAGAAAAGTAGATGCCGAACAAGAGTGGTCCCAGGACTGAGCCTTGTGGGACACCACTTGTGACAGGCTTTGAGTCTGACATGGTGCCAGCAACTCTGACCCTGTGGGTTCTGTCACTTAGCCAGTTTGCAACCCATCTTGTGATGTATGGGTTTACATTCAAGCTGATGAGTTTTTCGATGATACCTGAGTGGGGTATTGTGTCGAAAGCCTTTGCCAGGTCGAGGTAGGCTGTATGGACTGCCTTGCCATCATCAATGGCCTTGGTGACTGTTTCAAAAAAGTCAACCAAGTTTAAAAGGCATGATCTGCCTTTGACAAAGCCAAACTGGGTTGGATCCAAAATCTGCAAGTTCCCTATGTCTTTATTTATGAGTTCCATTATGATCCTCTCCATGGCTTTGCAGATAAGGCTTGTCAAGCTAATGGGATGGTAATTTCCAGGGTCGGTGGAGGCACCGCCCTTGTGAAGTGGGACCACAGTCGCCGTGTGCCACTCCTTGGGTACGTATCCTGAGGTGAGGCTAAGATTAAACAGCTGTCCTAACTGCGGGTTTAATTCCTCATTGAGTTTGTGAAGCACACAGCCGGGGACACCATCCGGTCCCATGGATGCTGTGTTTTTTTGCTTTGGAGAGAGCAGTTCTTACTTGGGCGTTGGAGATGTTTGGGGGGCTACAATCCTCTGGTATAGATATCTCTCCTTTTGGGGGGGAGGGGGGGGAGAAGTTTGCACTGAACCTGTCAGCCAGTATGTTGACAATGTGTGTAGGTTCAGTAATCTTCACATCATTTTGAACTAATTCTGAGCATATCTGGGAGTTTCCTCCTAGGTTTCTAACATAGCTAAAGAAGGCCTTATGATTGTCTTTTGAGTCCTTGGCAATTTTTCTCTCAAAATTTGCCTTGGATGATTTTATGAGAGCTCTTAGTGTTTTACTTATAATGATCAAAGGTGTCTTACCTTTCAAGTATTTTGCTCTATCTTGTAGTAGCTTCCTCCTTTTGTTGTAGAGCTTGTTTATGGCTGGGGTCCACCAGACTGGACGCTTGCCTTTGGTACAAAGAGTCTTAGTTTTGTTTGGGATTGCCTGATCCATGCAGTCCTGTAGGTGCTGGTAGAAGGCATTTGTAAGTGATTCAGCGGTTTGAGTAATGTTTACCACTGGCTCAGGGGCCTTAAAGGAGACCACACTAGTTTTTAGAAGTGTGAAGTCGGCTTTTGAGAAGTTTTTCACTGTGGTCTTTTATATTTCAGGTGGGGGCGGGATGAGGACCTCCAGCGAGATTAGTTTATGATCTGATCTCACCAGTGAGGGGTATACTTCCGGTGTTGAACATTGTGATCCCATGTTCGTGATGATGAGATCAAGTATGTTTTCTCCTCTTGTGGGGATGGTGACTAGTTGTTCCATGGCATTTGAGTTTATGAACTCCAGGAACCTTTGGGCTAGAGTGTTTGGGCTTGAGTAGTCTATATTAGGGTAGTTGAAATCACCTAGTATGATGGTGTTTGGAGATGCATTTATCCCCTCCAGTGTTTTCAGGAAGGCCATGTGAGGTTCCTGAGTTTGAGAGGGTGGCCTGTAACATGCTACAAATTGCAGAGCAGTCTTGCCTATGGTTAATTGCACCTGGATGGTCTCCGATGCATTGTGCGTTGCCACCAACCTTGAGGTGTGTGTGTCCTTTATGAATATGGACACCCCCCCCTCCTTTCTTGGTGTTGTCCGGATTTTGGGGCCAGAGCATGATATGAGGTGAAACCTGATAGTGCTGGGGTGCTCTCAGGAGCCTTGAACCAGGTTTCTGTCACAGCACAGACATCGACATGTTCTCCATACTGAGAAGGGCCTCAGTGTGTGCATCTTGAGATTGAGACTTCTGGCATTGAGCAGCATTACCCTTAGTTTTTTTCCTTTTGTGTTCTAGGGTGGTAGGTTTAGAATTTGAGCCTTGCCTAAAAAGGCACTATGGGTGGCAAGAGCCTTTGCCAATATCCAGAAGCCAGGGGTGACAGGTGCACCAGAAGCCGTCCCTTGCGAAGCAGCGTGGCTTGTCCAGCATGTCATCCCAGGCAGACAGACATTGGATGCCCTTTGAATGACACCAAAATTTAAGCCAATTATTAAAGCTGATCATCTTATCACTGTAATGTGGCATCATTCTAGGTGAAGGTAGGATACTGCTGAAGGTCAGGGTCATACCTGCCTGGGCTACATAATCAGAAAGCTCCTCAATGTCTCTTTTCATGTAGTCCAGGAGTGCGTCTCAGGTCAAGTTGACACCAGCATGGACAATGACTGAGTCGCACTTGTACCTGCTGTTGAGAGACCTGAGTGCTTGGCATTATGTGGCGGATTCCTAGCTCGACAGGCAGCTTACTGTGACCTTCTCCTTACTCAGTCTGGTGAGCGGGACGTCAGTGTGCCTGACTATGGAGTCACCAATGACTAGTGTGTCTGGCATTGTGTTTGGCCTTAAGGGCTGTGACTGTTTGACACTCTGACTGTGTGGTCTATGTGTTGCATGTGTTGGGTCCTGAGGTGGTAGTTGTTTGGATGTCTGCTTTGGAGGCCTCTCCTGTTTTGGTAGATTTTTGGTCACAGCCTCT
>NW_025051603.1:0-12138 GCF_019279795.1 Protopterus annectens | reverse complement strand
CCCACTCAAATCCTCAGGCAGGACAAGAAGGACAGGACCCAACTCTCCTAGTATACAGACTGTGGACACCGGAATATATCCAGAAAGCCACTGAGGGAACTCCCCATCCAAAAGTTAATTTTAGAAAATTTTTAGAAGACCTTCAAGGCATGAGGTTAAGTTATAACTTGAATGGAGAGGAAGTAGAAAAAGTAGTCAGACAAATCGTGGGACCAGATTGGCATATGATCAGTGGCAACTGGAATCCCCGTGATGCAGAGCACAGATCCCTCCCACTATGTAGCGCAGAACTAGACAACAGAGTTAAAGGTCTTACAGACCGAATCTCTGAGAAATGGAAACCTAGGGGAGACTGGACTTGCATTAATCAATGCATCCAACAAGAAGGTGAAACTGTTGACAGATATTATGCTAGATTATTAGTGTTTTAATAACCATTGTGGAATGCAGGTACCTGAAGATCAAACACATGATTCCCTGTATGAGCAGCAGTTAAAGAATGCATTTTTAAAAGGCAGTATTTTGCCTATAAGCAGCTTTATTACAAAGCACATGGTAGACCATTGTACAAGTAGACTACAGTCACTACTTGAATATGCTAGACATGCCGAAAGGCATTTTAACAGTAAAAAGAAAAAGAAAGCCCAAGTATTTTCTGTAGAAGAAGGAGCAGAAGTTTATGTAGTACAGTCTGGAAAAAATGGCAAGAAAAATGCCCAGGGAAACAAACAATCTGATCAACGATCAGAGGACTTTGAAGGGCGAAAGAAAAGGGGGGAGTGCTTTAAATGCGGTAAGAAGGGACAACTAGCAAGGGATTGCAAGAAAAACAAGAAGGCAACTACGGAAGATAAGGAGGGTGAGGACTGACTATATGAGAGCCAGGAATCACTAGAAGAGAATAGCCAAGAAAAGACAAATGCAAATGTGATAGAGGGAGTAGAGGATGTGACAGGAGAAATAGAGGAAGTGCATGAAGCCACAGATAAGGATGTGACAGGAGAAATAGAGGAAGTGCATGAAGCCACAGATAAGGATGTGACATGAGAAATAGAGGAAGTGCATGAAGTCACAGATAAGGATGTGACAGGAGAAATAGAGGAAGTGCATGAAGCCACAGATAAGGATGTGACAGGAGAAATAGAGGGAGTGCATGAAGCCACAGATAGTGAAGAAAATGAAATTTTAGACTTAGCTTTATTGAGCCTGGAGCTCTATTTAGCAGACACGAAACCAGAAGTTACACTCCTGGTAGAGGGGAGGGAAGTCACATTCCTGTGTGACTCAGGGGCCTCACGGACCCTGATACACCCCTCCAAACTACCAGAGAATTCAGAGTCACCTTATTACATATTAGTGAAAGCAGCCAATGGACAGCTATATCGGGAGCCCCTCTCCCATAACATTGTGATAACTGATCCTGTTTCAGGGTTAACCCAGAAAAGCAAAATTGTTGTTTCTGCAAAATGCCCAGTAAACCTTTTGGGCAGAGACCTTATGCAACTATTTGGTATAGCAGTAGTTCCAACTATGCAGGGTATGGAGGCACAGCGACAAATTGATACTTTTGCAGTGTGATCAGAGGGTGAAACATTTTATTGGTACAACCAGGACTTAGTTATGACTGGTCCAGGGGCAGTAACCAAAGAGCTGATGAACGTAGCCATCAGCAAGTTCCCCTCTCTTGACACTGACAAAAAACAGCTGTTGCACTGTACTCTGTATTATTGTAACACACCAGGACCTGACAAGGAATATGAACAAGAGTTGTTTAGAAACCATGCAAACAGATTAGTATTGTGAAATCTGTACTGGGATATGGAAGGGAACAGTGTAGTTAGCTGTTCATTACCCCAGGAGTTCTTTGCACTTTATAAATCTAATCGATTACCACATGTAAGCTTAACCAAGGACAAAAATGTGAAATGGGCAGACCTAGGAGAAAAAGTCATGAGGTGGGAAAAACAGACAGAGTTAGAACTGTCAGAACAGGGAGTACAAACGCAGAAGTTAAATTGGATAACACAGACACACCCAGCTGTACAGTTGCAGTGAAGTGAGGACAGCTGATTAGCACTCTTATCAGAAGAGGAAGAAGATGCCTTACAAGGCATACCAGAAACTCTCTGGTCAACAGGCAAATCAGATGTAGGACTTATTCGTACAGCGGGACCAGTTGCTATCACACCAAAGTCAGCATTTAGACCACAAAAGAGACAGTATCCCTTGAGAAAAGATGCAGAGGTAGGAATCAAATCTATTATAGCAGCTTTACTTAAGGAAGGAGTACTAGTGGAATCACCTGATTCACCATGTAACACACCTTTATTTCCTGTTAGAAAAGCAAACGGAGAATGGCATATGGTCCAAAATTTACAAGCTGTAGATGATGCAGTAATACCAAGGGCACCTATGGTGCCAGATCCACACACCCTGTTGAATGATTTGAAACCTCAGCAGAAATATTTTTCTGTGGTAGATATCAGCAATGCGTTCTTTTCAATACCGATACACCCTGACAGCCAACATTGGTTTGCATTCACATTTCAGGGGAAAAGGTATACATACACGCGACTACCACAGGGATATTGTGAAAGCCCAATAATATTCTCACAAGAGATGGCAAGCAACTTGGCAGGATTTACCCCACCGAGAGGCAGTCAGATTTTACTTTATGTTGATGACATCCTGCTGGCAGCCCCCACCCAGCAAGATTGTAAGGAAAATGCACTAGCATTGTTACAATTTTTAGCTGTTCAGGGACATAAAGTAAATAAAAACAAATTGCAGCTTTGGAAAAAGCAAGTTAGATACCTAGGATATGTAATATCCAAAGAGGGCAGAACATTAGATGAGGACACAAAAATAGCGATTTTACAAGCACCGAAACTCACTACCAAGAAGGAAATGATGTCCTTCCTGGGTACGACTAACTTTTGCCGGAGCTGGATCCCAAACTATGCTTTGGAATCTGCACCGCTGATCAACTTGATATACAAGAAGCCTATGGCAGCACAGGATTTATTACAATGGACACAAGAAGCAGAATCTGCTTTCTGCAAATTGAAACAGTTGATAGCATCCTCATTAGACTTAGGATTACCAAACTATCATAAACATTTTTTCCAAACTGTAGATTGTAAGCAAGGTTATATGATATCAGTGCTAACGCAACAGCATGGGGACAAACAACGCCCCATTGCTTACTATTCATCACAACTGGACCCAGTGGTGCGGTCATTTCCCCGCTGTGTACAAGCAGTAGTTGCAGCTGCAATGGCAGTACAGGCTTCAGCCTCAGTAGTGTTGTTCCACCCTCACACATTGAGGGTGCCTCATGCAGTCGTGCTTATTTTGCTGCAAGAAAAAGTAGCATATCTTTCTCCTGCTAGGCATCTTTCCTGTATGACTATATTGTTGAGCCAACCTCATATGACAATTGAACGATGTACAACTTTGAATCCGTCTACTTTGCTCCCAACTCCTGCAGATGGCACACCACACAGCTGCCTGCAGGAGATTGAGCAAAAGACACTGCCTAGAAAAGATCTAACGGATGTTCCTTTGGATGATGCTGAGGTGACATATTACGTGGACGGCTCATGCAAAAGGGGTCCCACAGGACAGAACCTAGTAGGATATGCAGTAGTTTCTGATACTGACATTATAGAAGTGAAACCTTTACCACACAATCTATCTGCACAGGCAGCAGAACTGATTGCCTTGACACGGGCATGTACCTTAGCAAAGGGTAAATGTGTAAACATTTTTACTGATAGCAAGTACGCTTTCTCTACTGTACATGTTTTTGCACAACAGTGGAAAAATCGAGGAATTATAACATCTACTGGCAAACCAATCAATCATGCGCAGTTTATTTTAGATCTTTTAGAATCTATTCAGTTACCTCAGAAAGTAGCTATTTGTAAATGCAAAGCTCATACCAAGCAACAGGATAGAATTTCAAAAGGTAATGCAAGGGCTGATACAGCTGCAAAGCAGGCAGCTTCAGAAGCATTCCTTTTGAATGAGGATTTACAACCTTCTGCGATTTTAGACTTAGAAATGTTGAAAACAATGCAGACACTTACTACGCAGGTTGAGAAACAAAGATGGATAAAACGAGGAGCAATTCTCAAAGAAGGGCTGTACATCTCCAAAGAGGGAACACCGATATTGCCGTCTAACTTGTTTAGATATGCAGCTTGGTTGAGTCATGGGCAATGTCATGTCTCAACAGGGGGGATGGTACAGTTAGTGAACCGAGTGTTCACAACATATGGATTCATAAACTATACTAAAAAATTTTTGTTTGTCATGTCACGTTTGTAATAAACATCATGCGCAAGGGGCATTAAAGCCCAAGCAGGGGAGTTTCCCTGCACCACCGTATCCATTCCATACTATCTGTATGGATTTCATAGAACTGAACAAATGCGAAACTAAGAAGTATTGTCTTGTCATTGTAGATATGTTTTCCAAATGGGTGGAAGCTTTTCCGACTAAAAATCCAGATGCAGCTACTGTTGCGAAAGTCCTTGTTAAAGAAATTATTCCTAGATTTGGCATACCAGAAAAGATCTACAGTGACAATGGCACACATTTTGTGAACCAAACCATAAAACAACTGAGTAAGTTTTTCGGAATTTCTTTGAAAAATCATTGTGCGTATCACCCACAATCTGCAGGATTGGTAGAGAGGCTCAATGGGACGTTAAAAAATAAATTAAGGAAACTCATTGAGCAAACACATAGAAATTGGGTGTATTGTCTGCCCCTGGCACTGTTGAGCATGAGAACTGTTCTGAATGCAAAAGGATTGACTCCTTTTGAGAAGTTATTTGGGAGGGCATATTATATACCTCAATGGAAACCTCTCATGACTGCAGACCAGGAAGCTGACTGTACACTTGCTGAGTATATGAGGAGAATGTTGAATTCTAAACACCTTTTGCAGTTTAATTCTGTTTCAGATAAGGAATAAACCAGACCATCGGAATCAGCAGTAGTCCCAGGCATGTGGGTCTGGGTGAAAGTCGTTAAGAAGAAAAACTGGATGTCACCAAAGTGGAAGGGCCATACCAAGTGCTACTGTCAACACCCACTGCAGTCAAGATCACAGAGCGAGCATCCTGGATTCATCTGACACACTGTAAACTGGTTAAAAACTTTGAACTAGACAAAAATCTTGTTACTGTTACACCGCAAGAGTAATGGAGAACATCGATATCTGTGCAGTAACAAAAACCTGGTTCAAGGCTCCCGAGAGCACCCCAGCACTACCAGGTTGTACCTTATACCATGCTTTTCAGCCCCAAAACTTGGACCGAACCACAAAAGGAGGGGGAGTATCAATATTCGTCAAAGATACCCACACCTCCAGGTTGGTGGCACAGCACGAAGCATCAGAGACTATCCATGTGCAATTAACAGTGGGTAAAACTGCCTTCCAGTTTATAGCCTGCTGCAGACCACCCTCCCAAACCCAGGAACCCCACTCTGCCTTCCTGAGAACACATATGAAGGTCTCTCCAAACACCATTATATTGGGTGACTTCAGCTACCCAAACATAGACTGGGAGCATTACTCTAGCTCCAACACCCTAGCCCAAAGGTTCCTAGAATTTATAAACTCAAATGCTATGGAACAACTTGTTACCACTCCCACAAGAGGGGAAAACATACTGGACCTGATCATCACCAACATGGGGACTCCATGCTCCCGACCAGAAGTGTATCCCTCACTGGTAAGTTCAGACCATAAACTAATCTCACTGGATATTCACATCCCGACCCCACCCCCTGTCCAGAAAACCACAGTGAAAAACTTCTCTAAAGCAAATTTCACACTCCTCAAAACTGAGGTGGAATCCTTCAAAGCCCCTGGGCCTGTGGAAAATACGGCCCAGACCGCAGAATTCTTTATAAATGCATTCTATGAACACCTTCAGGAATGCATGGATCATGCAATCCCAAGTAAAACCAAGACCCAATCCTCCAAAGGCAGACGTCCTGTCTGGTGGACCCCAGCCATAAACAAACTATTCAATAGAAGGAGGATGCTACTACATGATAGAGCAAAATCCCAAAAAGGGAGGGCATCTCTGATCAGTATTAGCAAAAAACTACAGGCAATCATAAAATAGTCTAAGGCCAGCTTAGAGAGAAAAATTGCACAGGACACTAAGGATAATCACAAGGCTTTCTTTAGTTATGTTAGGAACCTGGGTGGGAATTCCCAGATATGCTCAGAATTAGTCCAACATGACAAAAAAATACACCAAACCCACAGACATTGCCAACATCCTAGCTGACAGGTTCAGTGCAAACTTCTCCCCCCTCCCCAGCAAAAGGGCAAATATCTATCCCAGCAGTGTGCTGCCCCCCTGACATCTCAGATGCTCAGGTAAGAGCCACCCTCTCCAAAGCAAAAAACACAGCATCAATGGGACCAGAAGGTGTCCCGGGCTGCATCCTACATGAACTCCAAAAAGAGCTAAACCCAAACATAAAACTACTGTTCAATCTCAGCCTTACTACAGGATATGTACCTAAAGAGTGGCGTACAGCAACAGTGGCCCCTCTCCACAAAGGTGGTGCCTCAACAGATCCTGGAAACTATCGCCCCATAAGCCTGACTAGCTTGGTCTGCAAAGCTATGGAAAGGATCATCATGGACCTCATAAATAAAGATATTGGGGACCTACAGACACTGGATCCTACCCAGTTTGGCTTTGTTAAGGGCAGATCCTGCCTCTTAAACCTGGTCAATTTCTTTGAAGCAGTCACCAAAGCCATTGACGAGGGGAAGGTGGTCCACACAACCTACCTGGACCTCACAAAATCCTTCGATACAATACCCCACTTGGGCCCTATAGATAAGCTCACCAGCTTAAATATAAACCCCTATGTCACTAGATGGGTTGCAAAATGGCTCAAAGGCAGAACCCACATGGTTAGAATTGCTGGAGCCATGTCAGACTCCAAACCAGTTACAAGTGGTGTCCCACAAGGCTCAGTCCTGGGACCTCTCTTGTTCGGTATATATTTCTCGGAGGTACAGGCCAACACGGAAGGACTGTGGCTGACCAAGTTCACAGATCACTGCAAACTGGGTGCCATAATCGACTCTCCAGCTGACACAAGCATCCTCCAAAAGAGCCTAACAGAAACAGACAACTGGTGCCAGAGCCATGGCCTCAAGCTAAACACCAAAAAGTGTATAGTCATCCCCTTTGGCAAAAACAAAGTGCCCACAAATTACCACATAGGTGGTAATCCATTAAGTATGGAAGAAGTAATTAGGGACCTGGGGACGCAAGTTGATAGCAATCTCTCATTTGGCAACCATGTGGCCAAAGTGGTTAGAAAAACATTTTATATAGCCCACCTAATCATGAAAGGATTCACATCTCGATCAGGGGAGGTCATCTTGCCTCTTTACTCATCCCTCATCAGGTCCATAATTGAGTAGAATGCCCCTTTTGGGATGTAACTTACAAGACAACTGCAGCAACTGGAAAGACCCCAAAAGTACCTCACCAAGAGGATCAAAGGGCTCAAACAGATGCCATATGCTGCCCGGCTAAAGAAACTCCAGCTCTACTCAGTGGCATACTGCCTGCTCAGAGGCGATCTGTGCCTGATGTATAAAGCCATGTCCAACCCGGAATTAATGGAGATGCTGCACCTCAGAAAATCCAAATCCCATTGAGCTACGCGCTCGAGAGACTTGAACCTCAGCACTGAAATAAATAGGACATGCTGGAGGGACAGATTCATAACCCAGAGGCTCCCTTCACTCTGGAATAAAATTCCAGTCCAGGTTAGGCAGAGTCCCTCATTGACCCTCTACAAGAGGAATCTTGATGAGTGGATGGGAGATCGTAGGTTTACCCCGGGTATCACGTCTGTGTCACTGTTAGACAGAGGCACAGTATACTAACCTTGAAAAAGGGCATAGCAAAATTAATTTAAAATGGGTGGCGAAAGCCAAACTCACTCTGGCTAGGCTTATAAATGCCCTAGGGCAGATAGCCTAGCATGAACCTATGAACCTATGAACCTAAAAATGACAAAATCCAGATAATACAGGAATGCAAAACAGCCACAAAAGAATTGCATGATTATCCTGTTGGCTATACTGGTGACATTAATCTTTTTGTTGTGGCCTTTCCTTTTTCCAGACACACAAGCTAAACTGAATAAACGCGATGTGTTACTCATAGACTGGCATCCAAACTTTAACAGTTACCAAGCGATCAAACATGTGTATGCTGAGACTTTTAATGTTTCAAATTGTTGGGTTTGTACAGCTATACCAACAGCATACGGGGGGTTATTAATGACTGCAGTCCCCCTAGGGGTCAATGAGACCTGGGAAAACTTGGTTTATGATACTACGACTGTTAAATCACAAGATAAAACAGCATTGCACCTGCCTGTTACACAAAAGGGAATTGTGTGTTTTTATAAAAACGATACTATCCAGGTGGGTTGGAGTAATTGCAATATGACTGTTCCTTACAAATGTTACACCAAGGCTAATAATGCAGGTTCTATTTATGATACAGACTATGACTCATTTCTTAAATCAATGCACAGAACAATTAATGAAGTACAACATAATCCTGTTCTTTTCAAGCAACTGTCTATAATAAATAAGAAAATGTTTCATGCAGGGCAAGCATATGTTAATAGTAAAGTTACTACTAAGGTGGAAGATTGTTATTTTGTATGTGGCAAAAAAGCCTATAAATGGTTACCTGAGAACTGGTCTGGCAGTTGTTTTTTGGGTTACCTGGTTCTGGCCATACGACACACTGCAGTTTTGCCTCGAGGTAAAATTCGAAATGCACGAGAGGTCACCAAGAAACCTGTGAGGAAACCTGAGAATCCAGTGGGACGGATCGAGGTGGGCTGGAGGAAACCATCATTCCATGGGTGATAAACTAACACATATAGACTTGAGTAACACTGTCATATCGTGGGCAGGCATATTACCAGCATATGGAGCAGTGAAATCGATTTGGGAGCTGAGAAAACTGTCTAAACTCCTCGAAGTAATGAGCAATGCAACTTTTTCTGCTCTCGAATTAGTGACTGATGAACTGAATGCCATGAGAACTGTGGTGCTACAAAACCACATGGCTCTTGACTTCACCCTAGTGGTGAGAGGTGGTACGTGCTCTTTAATCCAAGAAGAATGCTGTTGGTATATTCCTGACAACCAGCACGAGATAGACAACCACCTTGAGGTGATTCAGCAAGTGTCGAGCATGACCAAACCAGGCCCCAACCCACTGACGGACTTTTTCCAGAAATGGTTTGGGGGGTGGGATCCCATCCTAATGAACATCTTAATTGCTATTTGTGTAGGAATGCTCCTGTTGGGAGTATGTGTTTGTTGTGGCATCCCCTGCATGAAAAGATTGATCAAAGATTTTATAGATTTGTCAGTTTCTGAAACCTTATATCAAGGTACTGAGCTTGATGAACTGTTGAAGACTGAGATGCTTTCATAAGTTAAACTGAATGACTTTCTTAACTGCAAATCCAAAATGGAAGAGGTTAGGAAAAGAAACTAATCGTTTATGCTTTTGAAAGTAGAATAAAAGTATTAATAGGGGGAAATGTTAGAAAAATATGTATTAATATGTGTGTATTAGTGCTTTTTAGAAGTCCAAAAGGGTTAATACATTTATTCTGCTTTATGTTGAACAAATCCATGTTAATGGCAAATGCTTTCTGACCTTGTATTCTTGTCAGCACAGCTAAAATCTTGTTTATGTCTTAGGAAATGTACTGAGAAGCAGATGATTTTCTGCTTGGTTAGGAAAATAATGAATAGAAGAACACTGCTTTCTATAATGTTATTAAACTTAGACAATTAGCCCTGTTTGTGTTATGAGAACATAAACAGCTGCAGGAAGGATAGATAAAGTAGAACAAAAACCGCTTGAAGAATATGAACTATAATCTGTGGTTGCTTTGTGCTCGAATGAGTAGAGTACCTTGAAATGTAACACAGCATTGTAGAAATAATTGCAACTAGCTGCTGGTCTCCAAGGCCATGTTATTTTTCCAAAGTTTTCTCATGAATCTAGAAATGTTATGTCATGTCAGCAGAAAATCATGAGCAACATCTGCTGTGAAAAACAGTATTGTAAACTTGTGATTTACTGCATCAGTTTCAGTAGGCAATGTCTTGTAAGAATAGTATAAGAATGGCTTCACTTCCTGATTTTAGTTAGACAAACTCTGTATTTCTGCATGCATGTTTTTGCCTCCTTGACAAGAATTAAAGTGCCTTAACCTGAACCTTACGTGTATTGGTCTTTGAAGTTTTTCCTTTGACACGTTGTTATGAACTACACAGGTGGAATGTATTCATTACTTCAAAAAGGCATAATATTGACACCCAAAAGATTGGCCTTAAAATGTTGAACGGCAAAAAAGTTGAAAAACAAAAAAATAATGGAAACACATTATGTGCACAGGGTAAACCCCTCTGTACCTCACAGATCACACTAGGGTGGACAAAGGGCAAATAAATCAGACCTGCTGCACTTCAGTCTCCTACAACAGGCACTAGCTTTTTCATATTGCTGAAAAACGTAAGTAGCATATCGGTTTATCATTTTGAGGTTCAATCTTTTGAGGTCAGTCTCATGGGTTTTGATAGTGCATCCATTCAATGTAATGAGTCTCTCCTATAGATAGATAGATAGATAGATAGACAGAAATGTGCGTATGTATGTATAGAGAGAGAAATTGGGACAAATACACACACCCACACACACACACACACACACACACACACACACACACACACACACACACACACACACACAAATAGATATATATGAATAGACAAAGAGGGGTGCTATAAAATCCTGAAAGCCCAAATTTCTGAAACCCAAAATGCTGAGATCAAAATCTTGAAAATTCAAAATACTGAAATCTCAAAATACTGACACTCATAATACTGAAAATATTCAGGATACCAACACTTACTATATTCCAGCACAAGTACATACAGAAACAAATAAAAGACAAATAATATTACTGTTCTGCAAGTATAAGCAGGGGGGGAAAGCCCTCCTGCACCCCCGCCCACACCCTGCTACTTAAATATATAAACCACAAGATTGCACTTGATGTAGTAAAGTGCAATCTTGGAGTTGATATATTTAAGTAGCAGAATTGAGCACAACCCCAACATTAGAGGTGCAGGGGGGCATGCCCCCCTGCTTATAGTTGAAGAGTAATATGTTTCTGTATGTACTTGTGCTGTAATATTGTAAATGTTAGTATCCTGTGCATTTTCAGTATTATGAAATTCAGTATTTTGAGTTTTCAGTATTTTGAACTTTCAAGATTTTGGGCTTTCAGGATTTAGTAACATTCTCAGACAAAGACACCTAGTTCCAAAGAAATTTACTTTTCCAACATTAAGGATAGTAAACACTTTCCTTAAGGAAGGGCAAAACACTTACTTTAACTGTGGTTTTAACAAGCAGTAACAGCTTGAATCCTTTCTTCTTGTTTTTATTAAGAATGCAGGGGGATCTTTATCTCAGACCTTACATTAAAACCTATCACAATAGCTTATTTTAGCAATTTGTATGCCAATATTATTGCTGTACAGCAGCAGAAATACCTTGGTGTAACAATGGACCCCTCACTAAGTTTCAGTATTCAAACCTACAATGTTACCTCTAAAGTCCTATCACAATTAAATATTATTGTAAACTCTCATATTTTCTCCCTCAGAAGCAATAATGGCCTTAAATAAAAGTGTGCTAATTTAAAGACTGAATATGCCCTTCCTCTGATAATAAATAATAAAGTTCAGGTACAAGACAGTAAAATATTGAGATTTCTTCTCCTGGCAGATATAAATTGCCAACAATGCACCTTCAATGACAATGCACATTTGCTACCCACTACTAAGAGACCCACCTACCTGCCAAGTAACTTGGCTACTGTCCACTCTCAAAAGAAGACTCCAGATCAGGAACAAAGCCACTCTTTCAGAAGCAGCCAAGAAAACACACTCATACTAGTCAGACCTGGATTCAAACATGCAAATGCTGAAAAAGCCTTCTCCAGGTTCACATCATGTGCAATATGGAA
>NW_025051602.1:0-12474 GCF_019279795.1 Protopterus annectens | reverse complement strand
CCTTTTCCCTTTGTCAGAACAGTCCATTCCTTCTGTATCCCCCCTGAGGATTTTTCTTTTGGGGGAAACTCTTGCACACCTTGAGGGAACATTTCCATTGGGAAGGCCAAGACTTTCAGATTCCAAGAAAAGACTTAGGAATTTCTTTGGTTACCTCAGCACAGACCTCTGGCTATACCCCCTGTTTTGGAGGTACTGGATGATGTCTATTCGGAGGCTTGTCTTAACCCTGATTCTCTGCCTCCCTGCACCAGTAAAGCTCTGAAAGATATTACAGAGTACCCAGTTCTCTCAATTTCTCTACAAAGGCCATAATGCCTTTGATCCTGAAACCATTTCACAAGGGCCCTAAGGGATTGGGAAGGCCTCCACTGCAAAGCAATCCACTTCCTGTAGATCTTTAGAAGGTGGGGCAAGGAAGGTATATACCTCGAAGCCACCCCTAGCCATGAGAGGGCCTTAAACTGTCAGTTTCATATGATTAAATATCAACGACAGTTTCTGTTATCACAATTAAAAAACAAAATGTCTCAACCTGAACAACCAGATTTAAAGAGTTACAGGATATGTTGCATAGTGCAGAGCAAGTGGGTAAACACACCTTACTAATGGTTATGATGCCCCTAGAGGCCTCCAGTAGAGGCGGCTGCTACAGGATGTGTCATTCACTTGAACATGCCTGGCTTAGGGAACAAAAATTTGCCTGATCATGCTTGAAAGCTAAACTTCTTGATGCTCCTTTACAAAAGGATGTACTTTTTGGTACAAAATGCTTTGAGGATATATACCTACGAAAATGGAAGAAAAAGCCAAATCTATGCAAACTGTCAAAGCTTTCTACAGGTTCAGCCACCACGTTTTAGCAGGGTTGGTCTTCAAAAACTGGTCCTTTCCAGCCACTGACAAGCCCCAAAGAGGTAGATACAGACGCACAAGGGGCAGAGGGCTCACAAGGATCATATAGAGGCAGACAATGGCAATCTCCGGCACCAACAGGTGGTGAAGACAGTGCACAACAGTACAGGAAGAAACCATGACTCCCTCATTTCCATGCCAAGCAAGTCTCAGCTGGCAGCACCTTTGGGAGGGAAACTAGCATTATTTGCAAGCAATTGGCATATTGTCACAACAGACAAATGGATACTGGACATTATAAACAGAGGCTACAAATTTCAATTTCACACTCTTCCAAAAATGAGAGGCATGCCAAACCTGCCACAAAATCAAAGGGCAGAGGCACAACTGCAAATTTCAAAGCTCCTAAACATGAGAGCTATACAAAAAGGTACCTACGCACCAACAAGGTCAAGGTTTTTTATTCAAGACTCTTTCTGGTACCAAGAAAGGAACCGACTGGGAGACCCATTCTGGACTTATCCATCCTAAACACATTTCTGCACCAAAATTCAAGATGCTCACATTACAGCAACTTCTTCCCATGCTGGGCAAGGAGTTTTGGCTGGTAACATTGGACCTCAAGGAGGCATACCTGCATGTCCCAATCAGACAAAGCTGCAGAAGATACCTCAGATTTCTTGCAGGTTCAATCCACTATCAATTCTCTGCATTGCCCTTTGGCTTATCTACTGCGCCCAGAGTATTCACAAAGTGCCTGGCATCAGTGATTGCCTTTTGCAGACTTCAAGGGATACAAATTTACCCTTATCTGGACGACTGCCTGATCCAAGCGGACAGCAAACACATACTACTGGAACATCTGGCATATGTGACACGGTTACTGCTTTCTCTGGGATACACCATCAACAAGGAGAAATCAAGGCTAACACCATCTCAGAAAATAACCTTCCTGGGTGCCAGCTTGGACACAAACATCCAGATGGCATATCTTACGCCAGAAAAACAAGGGCAATTATCTCAGTACTTCAAAACACTAGCAAAAAGTACCAGGCTTACTGCAAGGAAAATCCTGCAGGCTCTGGGATTCATGATATCTTGCATTCTGCTAATCCCATGTGCAAAGTTGCATATGAGGAAACTTCAGTGGTACCTAAAAAATCTATGGTCTCAACACAGTCACAGTTTGGAAGCAATTATACCAATAATTCCATGTTTACAAAAGGAATTTCTATGGTGGGCCCAAGCATGTCAAGTAAACACAGGCCTTCCATTCTGCAAGCCTCAAGCAAAACAAGTCATAACCACACACGCCTCAGATTACGCCTGGTGGGCGCACATGAAGGACATGCCAGGTGCATTCAGGGCAGATGGTCCCACAAGGAAAAGAACCTTCATATCAATCGCAAAGAAATGCCAGCAGTAATAAATGCAATTACAGCTTTCAAGGTCTTCCTGCATCCAGGACAATTACTGATAAGAACAGACAACACCACAGTTATGTGGTACATAAACAAACAAGGAGGAACACATTCATACCCCTTGTGCAGGCTAGCCATGACTCTTTGGAACTTGGTTCTGGAAATACAGATCGAACTTCAAGCACAGTACTTGCCAGGACTGGAAAACACACTGGCAGACACTCTGAGCAGGAATATGACAGATCCACACGAATGGAAGTTACATCCAAAGGTGTTTACGTAAATAATCGAAGCGTGGGGGAGGCCAGACATAGATCTGTTTGCCTCCCACAGGAACCATCAATTGAAAAAGTTTTGTTCAAGGACCTTCCATCCAAAGGCCTGGAAAGTGGACGCCCTTGCTTTCAGTTGGACAGCATGGACAGTTTATGCATTCCCACCTCTGCCTCTTCTGTCCAAGGTGCTTTTGAAAGCAAGAACAGACAAACCGAGGATGATACTGATTGCTCCAGATTGGCCAAGGCAACACTGGTATCCACTCCTGAGGAGCCTAACGCATACTCCTCCCTGGTCCCTGCCTCTAATACCCCTTCTGCTGACTCAGAACAGCTACAAAACCCTTCACAGTCAGTTGAAAACACTCAACCTCGCTGCATGGAAAATTCCTTAACACCACAACAGACCCTACTCTCCAAGGAGGTGCAGGATGTCATTTTGGAGGCGAGAAGACCATCTACTAGAAAAGCTTACTCCGCAAAATGGAAGCGGTTTTGCTGTTGGAATGAGAAAAAAGGACAGGACCCTAGGAAATTGAACTTGCCTCAGGTTTTACAGTACCTAGCTGAACAGTGGACTTTCATTTTCTTCCATTAAAATACATGCCTCAGCCATTTCTGCAGAATTCAACACGAATCCTCCCTTATTCTCTCACCCACTCTTACGACAGTTCCTTAGAGGGGCTAAGAATATAATACCTCCAAGGAAGCAACCAATACCAGCCTGGGACCTTAATTACATACTAGAAAAATTAACATTGCCTCCTTTTGAACCTGCTGCCTCAACAGATCTGCAATATTTGTCCTGGAAAACAGCTTTCCTTCTGGCCATCACTTCAGCTCGTAGGGTTTCTGAACTACAGGCCCTCATGGCGTGCAGCCCTTCCTCATCTTCCATCAGGATAGGGTTTCCCTGCATTTCAACTCCATCTTTTATGCCAAAAGTGGTATCCAGGGTAGCCTTAAACCAAGCCATACACCTACCTACTTTTATCCCAACCCTCAAAACAAAGGGGAAAGGCTGCTTCACTCTTTAGACATCCATAGGCAGCTACGTTACTACTTGGACAGAACAAAGTCCTTCAGGCAATCAGAACAACTTTTTGTGTCCTATGCAGTAGGGGCTCAAGGAAACCAGTTACCAAACAGACCATTTCCAAGTGGATTGGCCACTGCATACATTTTGTTACTCCTATCATGGAAAAATCTGTCCCTACTGGTATCAGATCTCAATCCACCAGGGCCACAGCCACCTCTACAGCCTTCCTCAGAGGTGTGTGCCTACTAGGATATTTTGGGAGGCAGCCACTTGGAGTTCTGTACATACCTTCACAAAACACTACCACCTGCCCCTATATTCCAGAACAAGAGCAGGCTTTGCCACTGCTGTTTTGCAGGGCATTCTGGCTCAACCCAGTTCCTCATAGTACCTACCACTATGCATAGCTTTGGGACGCTACCCATCTGTGATTACTGCAGCTGTATGCACGTATGAACATAGTACAGTTTTGTACCTACCATAAATGTAGATGTTCGAGTGCTAATACAGCTGCAGTACCTTCCCTCCCTCCTTCTCTACTTGGTAAGGGCATGGGGCCTAACAACCTCTTCATACTTCCTGACTGGGTTATCCTGCTATGTTTTATTTGCTTGCTTACACTGATTTTGCATTACTTTGCATTGCTTGCTTATGTGGATAAGCCTTATTTATGTATTGCCTTCCTTTTGGGGGCACCTGACATCTGGGGCAAGAAAGACTGAAGAACATGGCGTCGGCTGTGTCTTATATACTCTGGCCTTCCTGACGTCAGAAGAGTAGCTGACGACAACCCGGCCCGGACCAAGACTTTGGAATTTGGCCGACCGAGGGACCGCCTGACGGCTGAAAACCCATCTGTGATTACTGCAGCTGTATTAGCACTCGAACATCTACATTTATGGTAGGTACAAAACTGTACTTTGTCAGGCATTTGTCCCAAAAATCTTAAGGAGTAGATTATCCTTTTTAGCTGTCTACCTAGAAAATCAGCTCTTAAAGCTGCTAGCAAAAAGTTCTATGGAGGAGTCTTCGGGACCTGATTGAGTTTGAAGCAGAGGGCCAAAAAGCAAAGGCCTGAACCTTCTGCTATGTCTCTGGAAACTGATATCTCTCTCAAGGTGGAGAGACTGGAGACATGACCCATTCACAGTTTGGATCCACAGACCGTGCCTGACGTTCAGGCCACCTTGGATCCAAACAAAAGTACATCCACAGAGGCGAAGCAGTCATCTCTTTTGGATGTCTGAGGGAAATCATGGATAATGATTTCGGAAGGCCCTAGGGGGATTCCTCAGATTTTTGTAAGGGAAGAGGTAGATTCCAACTTGATAAGAGTGTAGGCCTATGTTGGGGCCTCCTACCCTACGTAGAGCATACTTCCATGGCAAAAAAAAAAAAAAAAAGTTTATCCCCAGCTAAAGAACCTGTTACCGACTGGCAACACTTCACTCAAGGCCTACTGAATACCCTTATGTCCCTTACTCCTCCCCTGGGCTTTACCGCTCCCTCACCCAGTATTGCTTCTCCACTTAAAAGTACTAGGGGAAGAGGATTCTTCAGAGGAAGAGGCATCCTCGGGGGCAGGGGGGGGGGATCGCTGGTCTACTCTTCACAGATTCCTTCCCCCTGGATTATGCCTCCCCAGAAGAGAAATCCAATGGAACAGATTCTGTTATGGAAGGACCTTTCCTTTGAGGAGACTCTTGCTAAAATGAGAGACCACATTAAATGAGACAGCACCCAAATATCGGCAGTACAAAAAAAGATACTGTGAGTTACTACAGGTGGAACCACCTAGCCCATCTGACCATTTAAATCACCAAGTACAGAAATTCTGCACCAGGGATTACCATCACCTGGCCTGGAAGGTCGATGCCCTGACCCTCCCTTGGAATACACTCTTTGTGTATGCATTCCCACCTCTTCCTCTCATTCCAAAAGTATTAATCAAGATAAGGGAGGAAAAACCAAAAGGAATGCTCATTGCCCCAGAATGGTACCCACTGCTGCGCAGCCTCTCTCTAGCTCCTCTGATACCTCACCTGCTATCCCGGGGGGACAATGCTGCACCCAGACCTTCAGACACTCAAGCTCTCAGCATGACTTATTCTACCATAACCAACAAGGAATCTATGCTAAGCAAGCAAGTCATTGACATCATCACAGAAGCCAGAAGGCCCAGCACCAGAAAATCTTATGCTGGAAAATGGAAAAGATTCTGCTCCTGGAGCCAGTCCAAGGGGGCAGACATTCATCTCCCCTCCATTCCTCGTATTCTAGATTATCTGGCTGAGCTTCTTAATAAGGGTCTGTCCTTCTCCTCCATAAAGATCCATACCTCTGCTGCCTCGGCACGCTTTGATACAGAACAGCCATTGTTCTCCCACCCTCTTATGTAACAATTCCTTAGAGGAGACTCTAATATCAGGCCTCCCAGAAGACAGCCCAGCCCGGAATCTGAACTAGGTTTTAGAAAAGCTTACTCTGCCCCCCCCCCCCCTTGAGCCTGCAGCATCCTCAGAATTAAAGTACCTCTCTTGGAAGACTGCCTTTCTCCTGGCTGTCACTTCAGCCAGGAGATTGTCCGAGCATCAAGCTTTAATGGCCATTGAGCCATTTATCTTCTTCCATGCAGGCAGGGTCTCCCTGAGAACCAGCCCCCCTCCTTAATGCCAAAGTTGGTTTCAGATGTTCCCCTCAATCAGGCCATCCACCTGCCCACCTTCTTCCATAACCCTTAGAACAAGGGGGAAAGGATACTTCATTCTTTGGATGTGCACAGGCAACTTTGATTTTATCTGGATCTTACAAAGACATTCAGGAAATCTGACCAGCTCGTGGTCAGCTTTAAAACAGGGGCACAGGGGAAACCAATATCCAAACAAACCATTTCCAAATGGATAGCACTGTGCATCCAGTTTTGCTACTCCTTGCATGGAAAACCACCCCCTAGGACCATCAGAACCCATTCCACTAGGGCAACCTCTACTTCCACATCATTCCTTAGAGTGTTACCCACCAAGGACTTCCTGGAAGCTGCCACATGGACTTTAGTCCACACCTTCACCAAACATTACCATCTGAACATATCCTCAAACGGTAGGGCTGGGTTTGCCTCTGCAATTCTGCAGGGCATGTTCACCCAATCTTAAGATGTCCTTCAAGGATGCATCTGCAGTCTTAACAAATGGGTTGTCCTGTCGTCAGGCAGCCCTTCGGTCGGCCGGATTCCAAAGTCTGGGTCTGGCTTCGGCTGGTGTCGCACTTCACCCGAACGTCATTGCGGCAGTCATTCGGGTATAAAGGCATCAGCCGACGCCATTTTCCTCAGTCTTTCTTGCCGCGTGGCGCCCGAAGCAGAAGCTGTTCGCAAGTGCCGGTCGGTCAGATCCAGAGATTACTACTACCGAATACTACTTCGAAGACTTCTATAAAGCTAAGTACCCGTTGGGGACTCTTTCTTGCCTCAGCCCGATGTCAGAGAAAGTTAATAACTGTTTATCTTGTGGGAAACAAATACCTCATAAAGATTTCCACTCCTATTGCATACATTGTTTAGGCCCAGACCACGGCGTAGCAGCTTGTCTAGCCTGTGCTTCTTTAACCGACCGGCGGCCAGCTTACGCGTCGGTCGGACTGCTGAACAGATATTGGCTCGATTTTGCCTACATTATGCCGTCGGATCCTCGACTACGCATAAATTACCAAAAAGCGCCAAAGAAAGGACTGACCTCCACGGTCCGCGGTTTCGGCCGAAACCGCGGTTAAAACCACGAGTGTCTCGGTTTACGGCTGAAACCGAGCAAGCGGTTCTTTCTTCAGCCGATAACATGCCTTCTACCGAGGCCTCTTCTAACCTGGTAGAGACGGCTTCTGAAATCCAACCTTCTGTTGCGGTTTCACAGGATTTATCAGACACCATTCCCCTGGATGTTTCAACCCCTGCACGTGGAGCTGCTAGGCCTCCTCCAGCTATGTCTATTAAGGCCTTTGCCAGGGCTAAAGCAGCCAAAACTTCAAAACCTGTGCCTGCCAAGCCCCCTTCTCACAGGCCCAGCTCCAGCTCCCACATGCTTTCTTTGGCTGAGGACCTCATCTCTTTAATTCGTGGAGCCCAGCCTCATCCTGACAGGGCCTCTCTCCCTCCTCCAGAAAAGAGACCTAGAGCAGAGCCCCCTGAGCCAGTATCCGCAGATGATTCTTCTGATGACTCAGAACATTCAGACCCTCCTGAGGCTTCTTATTCTCCTTACGAAGACTCTGATGCTGAGGAGTCAATCCCTTCAGCCTCTCCTCCTGAGGAATTTTCCTTTGGGGAAACCTTGCATGCTATGAGAGAACAATTTCAGTGGCAGGGCCAAGATTTCTCAGACTCTAGAAAAAGGCTTAGGACCTTTCTACATTTGCCACAACATAGACCTTTAGCTATACCTCCAGTTCTTTCTGTTGTTGATGATGCATTTAATGATGCTTGCACTGCTCCTGATTCTTTACCTCCGGCTCCTGCTAAGCCCGAAAGGTACTACAGGGTCCCGGACACTCATCACCACTTATATAAGGCTCCCTTTGCAGACCCAGAGACCATCTCCCAGGGCCCTAAAGCTGTAGCAGCTGCTACTTCTAAAAACCCCCTCCCCTCTGAAAGGGAATCCAGGTCCTTAGAGAGATGGGGTAAAAAAGTTTACACCTCTGCTACTTTGTCAGCTAGAGCTTTGAACTGCCAATTTCATATGATTCAATATCAAGAGTTTATGCTTGACCAGTTGACTAAAAAGCTGTCCTCAGACGAATCTTTAGATAAAAAGTATGTTCAGGAAATGGTACATAACATACAGCAGGTTAGTAACCATTCTTTAAAATGTGGCTATGATGCACTGGAGGCTTCCTTTAGATCAGCCATGACTGGCACAGTTATTAGGAGGCATGCATGGCTGAAAGAACAGGCATTACCAGACCATGTCAAATCAAAGCTTTTGGATGCACCTATGGACAAGGTCAATTTATTTGGTTCCCCTGCACAGCAGGTACTAAAAAAGATGGAAGAGAAAGCAAAATCTGTACAAACAGTGAAAGATTTCCTACAAGTTCAACCTCCAAGGTTTAGCAGGAACTGGCCCTCCAAGTGGTCCTTTCCGGAATCCTCTAAGCCACAAAGAGGCAGGAATAGGCGCTCTAGAGGCAGAAACCAATCCAGGGGTGCCTACAGGGGTCGCCAGTGGCAGGGTAACAACAAACGAGGCACGGATACAGCCACCACCACTACAACAACTCAATCACAGTGACTTGGCGGTGGTACCGCCTACCAGGGAACAACTACAAGCACCCTTGGGCGGAAAGCTAACTTTATTTTCAAGAAACTGGCACTGCATTACAAGAGAAAATGGATTTTGCAAACTATAGACCAAGGTTACAGGTTCCATTTTCATACTCTACCAGAAAAGAGAGGAATGCCAAACCTACCACCTACTCAAAAGACAGAAGCTCTAAACCAAAAATGAGAGCTGTGGAAAAGGTGCCATCTATGGAACAAGGAAAGGGTTTTTACTCCAGACTCTTCCTGGTTCCAAGAAAAGAAAACAAATGGAGGCCTATTCTAGATCTGTCCGCTTTAAACACATTCATTATTGTTCCCAAATTCAAAATGCTGACCCTACAGCAGCTTCTTCCCATGCTGGGCAAGGAGTCTTGGCTGGTAACTCTAGATCTCAAGGAGGCATACCTGCACGTCCCCATAAGACCAATTTGCAGAAGATACCTCAGATTTCTTGCAGGATCAGAGCATTATCAATTCTCAGCATTGCCTTTTGGTTTATCTACTGCGCCCAGAGTGTTCACGAAATGCCTGGCATCAGTAATAGCTCATTGCAGACTTCAGGGGATTCAAATCTATCCCTACCTGGACGACTGCCTGATACAAGCGGACAACAAAAACAAACTAACAGAAGACTTACAAAGAGTCCTCTACCTGCTACAAGCCCTGGGATATACAGTCAATACAAAAAAGTCAAGGCTGATTCCATCCCAAAGAATAACCTTTCTGGGTGCAGAACTGGACACATCAAAACAAATGGCATTCCTAACTGCAGAAAAGAAAGAACAACTTCCTCTCTACTTCTTGGCATTAACAAAGCAGAACCATCTGACTGCAAGAAAAGTGCTACAAGCTCTAGGCTTCATGGCATCCTGCATAATACTGGTCCCTCTTGCCAGGTTGCATATGAGAAAGCTACAGTGTTACCTAAAGAATTTGCGGTCCCAGCACAAGCACAGCCTAGAAACCAAAATTCCAATGATCCCATGCCTGAAACAGGAGTTCCTATGGTGGGCTCAGGCCTGCCAATCAAACACAGGATTGCCCTTCGGCAAAAGTCAACCAAAACAAACCATCACGACAGATGCCTCAGACCTCGGATGGGGGGCACACATGCTGGACAAGTGCATTCAAGGCCTATGGACTCAAGACCAGCTGCATCTACACATAAATCTAAAAGAAATGATGGCAGTGAAATTGGCAATCCAGGCATTCAGACCTTTTCTCCAAGAAGGCCAGTTGATGATAAGGACAGACAACACCACAGTTATGTGGTACATCAACAAACAGGGAGGCACACACTCATATCCTCTATGCCGGCTGGCACTGGACCTATGGGATGTGGCTCTGAGCTGCAACATTCAGTTACAGGCAATTTATGTACCAGGGAAGGAAAACATTCTAGCAGACATATTAAACAGAACTACAACAGATGCCCACAAATGGATGCTACATCCGGACATCTTCAAAACCATCACAAGAAAATGGGGATTACCACAAATAGACTTGTTTGCATCCCCATTCAATCACCAGTTGAAGAAATTCTGCACAAGGACTTACCACCCACTTGCTTGGAAGGTGGACTCCTTTTCTTTCAGTTGGAAAAGCCTGACAGCATACGCATTCCCACCACTTCCTTTGATGCACAAGGTACTTCTGAAGATCAAAGAGGAACGTCCGAGGATCATTCTGATAGCCCCAAACTGGCCAAGACAACATTGGTATCCACTACTGAGGAGCATGTCCAGGGAACAAATATGGACGCTGCCCCTGATTCCATTACTGCTAACACAGAACAACACAACATCCTGCATCCAAACCTAAAAACCCTGCAGTTAACTGCCTGGAACATTACATAACAGCAATTAACCCAAATTTATCCCAAAGGGTTAAAGACATAATCCTGGAGGCTCGTAGACCTTCCACAAGAAAGAATTATGCAGCAAAATGGAAAAGATATCTCATCTGGAGTACTGCAAAGGGGCAAGATGTGGCACTGATGCACATAGCCAACATCCTGGAGTACTTGGCAGAGCTCTACCATACAGACCTGTCCTATTCTTCCATCAAGATACATGCATCAGCTATTTCAGCAGAATACAGCTTGGATCCTCCTGTCTTCTCGCATCCTCTGCTCAGACAGTTTCTGAGAGGAATTAAAAATGTAAAAACCTCCCAGAAACCTCCATTGCCAGCATGGGACTTGAATTTTGTACTAGAAAACTGACTCTTTCCTCCTTTCGAACCAGCAGCAACAGCAAATTACAATACTTATCCTGGAAGACTGCTTTCCTGCTAGCAATAACTTCAGCAAGAAGGGTCTCTGAACTGCAGGCATTAATGGCAGTGCAACCCTTCCTGATCTTCCATCAAGATAGAGTGTCCATGAGAATAAATCCTACATTTATGCCTAAAGTGGTATCCAGAGTTTCTTTAAATCAGGCTATCCACCTCCTACATTTCTTCCCCAACCCACAGAACAGGGAGAAAGGCTCTTACATACCTTGGATGTACACAGACAATGCAGCTACTATCTGGACAGGACAAAAAACAATAGAAAGACTGACCAGCTTCTGGTAGCATATGCAACAGGGAAGGAAGGAAAACCAATTTCTAAACAGGCAATCTCCAAATGGATAGGAAATTGCATTAGATTTTGTTATTCCTACCATGGAAAGAAAACTCCAGAGAACATCAGGCCTCACCCCACAAGGGCTACATCCACTACCACAGCTTTCTTACGAGGAGTGGCTACCAAGGACATTATAGAGGCTGCTACTTGGACGTCCGTGCATACATTTGCCAAGCATTATAACTTACCTCTATACTCTAGATCCCGTGCTGGTTTTGCCACTGCTGTTTTGCAAGGGATCCTAACTACACCATAATCTTTTCTCATTTCCTCCTCCCCTAGTTTAGCTATGGTATTCTACCCATTTGTTAAGACTGCAGATGCATCCTTGAAGGACATAGTACAGTTTTGTACCTACCATAAATGTAGATGTCGAGAGGAATGCATCTACAATCAATCCACCCTCCTTCCCTCTGAGGTACTCCTAGGGTATTTGCCAATCTTCAGCTAGCTTGGGGGGATCTATTATGGTGTATTTGTTTGTATATATGTACATACATGCTTATTTTGTGTGTTTGCTCTCTACTATTTGGAAACTTTGGCATTTATCAAATTTAGCCATCCAAGAGGGCACCTGGCATCTGGGGCAAGAAACACTGAGCAAAATGGCGTCGGCTGATGCCTTTATACCCGAATGACTGCCGCAATGACGTCGGGTGAAGTGCGACACCAGCCGAAGCCAGACTCAGACTTTGGAATCCGGCCGACCGAAGGGCTGCCTGACGACAGGACAACCCATTTGTTAAGACTGCAGATGCATTCCTCTCGGACATCTACATTTATGGTAGGTACAAAACTGTACTTTTCTATTATATTAACCTTCCACTCTTCTGCTCAGCTTTGGGACTCTTTCCAATGGTTAGGACTGCAGCAGTGAAACATGAAGAACATAATACAGTATAGTTTTCCAAGATTTGAAGTTCACTGAATGCAGTTCCCAA
>NW_025051601.1:0-12940 GCF_019279795.1 Protopterus annectens | reverse complement strand
GAGGTTTAAGTCCCTGTATAGTAGCATGGGAAACTGCTCTCCCATCTATAAGTCAAGATTTCTCTTGAAGAGGGTCATTGAGGGCTCTGCCTAACATGGATTGGGATTATGTTCCAGAGTGAGGGGAGCCCCTGGGATATGAATCTGTCCCTCCAGCATGTCCTATTTATTTCTGTGCTGAGGTTTAAGTCCCTGGAGCATGTAGCTCTAAGGGATTTGGATTTCCTGAGGTTGAGCATGTCCATTAATTCTGGGTTGGACATGGCTTTATACGTCAGGCACAGATCACCTCTGAGTAGGCGGTAAGCAACTGAGCAGAGCTGGAGTTTCTTTAGCCTAACTGTGTAGGCCATCTGTTTGAGTCCCTTGATCCTCTTGGTGAGATACTTTTGGGGTCTTTCCAGTTGCTGCAGGTGTTGGGTAAGGTACATCCCAAATGGGGTATTGTATTCAATTATGGGCCTGATGAGGGATGAGTAGAGGGGCACAATGACCTCTCTTGATCTAGATGTGAACCCTTTCATGATAAGGTTGGCTATATAGAAGGTCTTTCTAACCACTTTGGCAACGTGATTGTCAAAGGAGAGATTGCTATCTACTTGGGTCCCCAAATCCCTAATTACTTCTTCCATTTAATGGATTACCACCTATGTGGTAATTTGTGGGCACTTTGTTTTTCCCAAAGGGGATAACTATGCACTTTTTGGCATTTAGCTTTAGGCCATGGCTCTGGCACCAGTTATACATCTCTGTGAGACCCTTTAGGAGGATGCTTGTGTCAGTCGGCGAGTCGATTATGGCACCCAGTTTGCAGTCAGCTGTGAACTTGGTCAGCCATAGTCCTCCAGTGGTTGCCTGTACCTCAGAGAAATATATACCGAACAAGAGAGGTCCCAGGACTAAGCCTTGTGGGACGCCACTTGTAACTGGTTTAGAGTCTGACATGGCACCTGCAATTCTGACCATGTGGGTTCTATCCCTGAGTCAGTTTGCAACCCATCTTGTGACATAGGGGTTGATATTTAAGCTGGTGAGCTTATTTATGATGCCCGAGTGGGGTATTGTGTCGAAGGCTTTTGAGAGGTCCAGGTAGGCTGTGTGGACTACCTTTCTTTCATCTATGGCCTTGGTGACTGTTTCAAAGACATCGACCAGGTTCAAGAGACAAGATCTGCCCTTGACAAAGCCAAATTGGGTAGGATCCAGTGTTTGGAGGGTCCAAATGTCTTTGTTTATGAGTTCCATGATGATACGCTCCATAGCTTTGCAGACCAGGCTAGCCAGGCTTATAGGGCGATAGTTTCCAGGGTCCATTGTGGCACCACCTTTGTGGAGTGGGACCACTGTTGCTGTACGCCATTCCTTGGGTACATATCCTGTAGTAAGGCTGAGACTGAACAGTGACTTTATGTGTGGGTAGAAGTCTTCTTGGAGCTCGTGTAAGACGCAGCCCGGGACACCGTCCGGTCCCATTGATGTTGTGTTTTTTGCTTTGGAGAGGGCAGCTCTCACCTGTGATGTCAGGGAGGCTACACTCTGTTGGGATAGACATTTGCTCTTTTTGGGGGGAAGGGAGGGAGAAGTTTGCACTGAACCTGTCTGCCAGGTTGTTGGCAATGTCTGTGGGTTCAGTGTATTTTTTGTCATTTTGCACTAACTCAGAGCATATCTGGGAGTTGCCACTCAGGTTCCTGACATAACTAAAGAAGGCCTTATGATTATCTTTAGCATCTTGTGCAATTTTTCTTTTGAAGCTGGCCTTAGATGATTTTATGAGGGATCGTAGTTCTTGCTAGTACTGATCAGAGTTACCTTCCCTTTTGGGGATTTTGCTCTATCATGTAGTAGCTTCCTCCTTCTGTTGTATAGCTTATTTATGGCTGGGGACCACCAGACAGGTCTCCTGCCTTTGGAGGAATGAGTCTTGGTTTTATTTGGGATAGCACTATCCATGCATTCCTGTAGGTGTCCATAGAATGCGTTTGTAAAGGATTCTGTGGTTTGGGCCATATTTTCCACTGGCCTGGGGGCTTTGAAGGATTTTACCTCAGTTTTGAGAAATGTGAAGTTTGCTTTTGAGAAGTTCTTCACTGTGGTTTCCTTGGCTGGAGGTTGGGACGGGATATGGATGTCCAGTGAGATTAATTTATGGTCAGATCTTACCAATGAGGGGTATACCTCTGGTATGGAACATAGAGTCCCCATGTTGGTGATGATCAGGTCCAATATGTTTTCACCTCTTGTGGGAGTGGTGACCAGTTGTTCCATAGCATTTGTTTATAAATTCTAGGAACCGTTGAGCGAGGGTGTTGGGGCTTGAGTAGTGCTCCCAGTCTATGTTTGGGTAGTTGAA
Source organism: Protopterus annectens (assembly GCF_019279795.1). Classification (NCBI taxonomy): domain Eukaryota; kingdom Metazoa; phylum Chordata; order Ceratodontiformes; family Protopteridae; genus Protopterus; species Protopterus annectens. The sequence goes on along the minus strand of NW_025051601.1, from coordinate 10,587 downwards.
GTCACCCAATATAATGGTGTTTGGAGAGACCTTCATATTCTCCAGTGTTCTCAGGAAAGTCGAGTGGGGTTCCTGAGTTTGGGATTGTGGTCTGTAGCAGGCTACAAACTGAAAGGCAGTTTTGCCCACTGTTAGTTGCACATGGATGGTCTCCGATGCTTCTTGCAGTGCCACTAACCTGGAGGTGTGGGTATCTTTGATGAATATGGATACTCCCCCTCCTTTTGTGTTTCAGTCCAAGTTTTGGGGCCGAAAAGCATGGTATGAGGTATAACCTGGTAGTACTGGGGTGCTCTCGGGAGCCTTGAACCAGGTTTCTGTTACTGCACAGATATCGATATTCTCCATACTGAGGAGAGCCTCGAGTGCATGCATCTTGAGGTTTAGACTTCTGGAGTTGAGCAGCATTACCCTTAGTTTCTTTTTCCTTGTGTTGTCTATGGAGGTGGGTTTGTCTTTTGAGCCTTGCCTAAAAAAGGCACTATGGGGGTGGCAAGAGCCTTAGCCAGTATTCAAAAGCCCATTGGTGACAGGTGCAAGCCATCCCTAGCGAAGCATCGTGGCTTGTCGAGCATGTCATCCCAGGCTGACAGACACTGGATCCCCTTTGAATGACACCAATACTTTAGCCAATTGTTAAAATTGATCATTTTGTCTTTATACTGTGGCATCATTCTTGGTGAGGGTAAGATGCTACTCAAGGTCAGGGTCATATTGGTCTGGGCTACATTATCAGAGAGCTCCTCTATGTTTCTTTTCATGTAGTCCAGGGAGGTATGTCTCAGGTCATTCACACCAGCATGGACAATGACGGAGTCATATTTGTACTTGCTTTGGAGTGACGTGAGTGCTTGTGTTATGTGGCAGATCCTGGCACCTGACAGGCAGCTAACAGTGACCTTCTCCTTGTTCAGCCTGGTGAGTGGGACGTCAGTGTGTCTGACAATAGAGTCACCTATTGCAAGTGTATTAGGTATGTTGTTTAGCCTTCAGGGCTGTGATTGTGTGGCACACTGACTTTATGAACTATGTGATACGTGGGTATTGCTGTGGGGTAGCGGTTGCTTGGATGTCTGCTTTGGAGGTCTCTGCTGCTTGGGAAGATTTCTATTTAGAGCCTCCGAGTATGTTTTTGTGTGTTTATGTGTTTGGTTTGCTGTTGTGATAGGTCTATGTGAGACTGGATTTGTGGTGTGTGTGGTTACCTTCTCCTCTTGACTGACTGCGCCAGTAATGGGTTGAGAGAGCTCAGCCTCTAGTTTGGCTATATAGTTGCATCTCTCACATATATTTGAGCTTGTTGGGAGGAGGAGAGGGTGGTCTGTGTACATAAGGCAGTTGTAACATTGCCTCAAGATTCCCAGATTCACCAGCTGGACTGGAGAGTAAACCCGAAACTGACTTTTGGACATGCCAGAATAGTATAAGGAACTACTTTTGACTGATCAAAAAGGACCAATAGGGAGCCAAGTACTTAAAGGGAGTATAAGAGGATGCAGTGCTTTAGTTTATTAGTGCTTACTTATAAGATTGCTTATATGAGCAACTGCAGGGCTTTAGAATGAAAACAGAGTTTTTACTTTGAGATTTAGAACAGTTCTAACGGAAAAAGTGAAGAGCAGACTTTGTGGAGCTGGGAATAGTTTAAACTCGTTTAAGCGGCGCTGCCCGATGCTGCGCTATGCGCAAAATCGTGCAAAACCATGCAAATGCGGGTTTTAAAGCAGGGAAACTGAAAGAGATAGGAACTGACCCAAAACGGCCAATAAGCTACTAGTTTCAGTGCTGAGACCACTCCTCTAGGGACAGATAGGCTGCTCAAAGCTCCCCACTCTCACTGGTGAACAGAGAAGCTTCCTCCTATCCAAGTAAGGATATGGGCAACACAGGAAACTATACCACAGTCCAGAATTCAGCAAAATCTGAAATCTGGACTAATCTAGTTCAGCAAAGGTGGGAAAAGAGAATATATTTGTTTGCTTTTTTCAGGAAACAGCAGAAAAGCACACAGAAAACACTGTAAATGCTATAAACAGGCTAGCATACTTTAGTGTGTAGCCTACAACAGTTATACAATACAAAAACAACTTAAATTGGTATAAAACAAGTGCAAAACTGTAAAAAGCAGAAGGCAAATGTAATTTAAACTTTTTAAAGCACAGATCAGTTAGAAATTCGCTTTTTAGGCAGGAAAAGTCAATTACTGTGAGGTCAATAAATACATATCAACAAAGTGGACCAGAACATCCACAAAGGCAATGTATATCTTGTTTGAGTTGCTACTACATTCAGTCATGAATATTTCATCAATGGAGAAGTAGCATATAAAACACCCATCATTTTAACACTTTAATGCCACTCTTTACATGTTTAAACTTCACCCTGTCTCTAAATTCATGGTATTTGAGTGTGTACACTTATGTCAGTGATATATCACTGCAAAGTAGACAATGCTAGAAAATATCAATGCCTTTTTCCTCTGCTCAGCACTTCACTGACTTAGGATATTAAAGTGAAAGAATATGTGCAGTAAAAGCAGGCCCAGTTTTATATTTTTTGTCATCTGCCACTAACATCATCTTGTGAAACGGAGGTAGTTCTTATTTTATTACCAGCTGTCTACATTTAAAGTGATCAATAATCAAAGAACCACAAAATAAATAATATATATAGAAGCACACATTTTTCCACAATCTATTTATGTCCACAGCAGAAGTCCTTAAAGCAATTGTGTAGCAGTCTACAAAATACACTTCTTTCAAACCTCCAGTCCATTCGCTATGTCTTCATACCTCACCTGGTGAATACACAGCACTCAATCACACTAGGCTAGTGGTCCAGGAAACTTTTGAGGAGTCTACTCAAATTCCCAAATGTCACCAGACACTGTCTGGTTAAATGACTTGCTCAAGGTCACGCACTAGGGAAAATAAGGGTATTAAACACTGTACCATTGGAACTACAGTTCACAATATTACCCATTTGTGCCAACTACTGATATCCTTATAGCAGGACCATTTTTTAGCAAGACAGAAATAATGCTATAAAAAAGAATCACTGTTCCTCCAACCACACTCACATTTCATCAACCTGGAACTGTAGCTTAGGCTAGTTTCTGAAGCAAAATATAATGCTAAATTATTCCATAGCTGTGTTAGAAAACAAAAAAAAAAAGTATACTACAACATTGAGATCTTATTTATAATGATATCTCTTATTCTGACCCAATATACATTGCTGATAACTTTGCAAACAAATTTGTTGCCAGGTTCACCCCCCCAAGACTTATTTTCAAAGCTAAAGAATATTCAAATCCCTCACTCTCCCAATAATCTCTAAAGATCCTTTAATGAGTGTGCTAACAAAGATCAAAGATACTTTTTCCATGGGACCTGAAAATATACCTGGTTGCTTAATTGATAGAGCTAAATATACCCTTGCAGATATACTCCTTAAACTGTTTAACCTAAGTTTAGCTATGGCTTTGTCTCTGATGAGTGGTTTTTGCACTGTAGTGGTAATGCCCCCTGTAAAAGTTGTGATACCACCAGTCCACTTCCAAGCCTCATCTGCAAAGCCATGGAATGAGTTATAATTAATTTCATAAACTGATATCAAGAATCTTATTAGACTTGACCCCCCCCCCAACAGTTTGGCTTTGTGAAGGGTAGAACCTGTCTATTTGTTCTAGTAAACATCTTTAAAATGCTTACATATGGTGAAGATGATGGTCAAACAGTGCACATGGTTTATATTAATTTGGCCAAGTCTTTTAACACCATGCCCCATACCATTATACTTTAAAAGCTGAATCCTTTAAAAATCCACCCATTTACAGTAAGATGGACATAAAACTGGCTGAAAGGTAGAACCCACATAGTGACAGCTGTAGGTGCCTCATCAGAAAATAGGAAAGTGACTAGCAGTATCCATCAAGGCTCAATATAGGGGCTTCTCCTTTATAGTTGGTAAGCCACACTATGAAACCCAGACCTTTCAGAATGCAATAAAACTGGACACATGCTTTATGCTAACAAAGTATAGTATCATTATTTTTAGTAGATAGCTGCTCCTCCTGACATTATATTGTATAGACTTTATACCATTTCAAAATGAAAATGCAGTGAAGGACTTGGATACTTGGGTTTATAGTTCTCTCTCTTTTGACTACCATGAGACAAGAGTTGTCAGAAAATCCATTTATTTATCCCAGTCTATTGCTAAAAAATATCATCAAAGTCTAAAGAGGTAAATCACTCCCTTATACTCAGCACTAATCAAGACAGTTTTCAAGTACCATGCCTGCTCCCTTTGGGATATGTCTCACAAAACATGACCAAACAATTATAAGGACCCCCAAAGGTTCTTAACCAAAACAACACAGGCCAAAAGTCCCAGAGTTACTAAAAAAGGCTGGAAAGTCTATCCCTTTATTCATTGTCTTATACAAGTTTGGAGACCTTTGTCTCACTTATTGCACCATTAAAAATCAATTTGTTTTGGACCTCATTTTTCTTAGCAAGTCCAATATCACCATGAATACTAGAACCAGGAAACTAAATCCTTACTAAAAGATAACTAAAACACAACATAGGGCCAGGTTTTTATTCAAGTGCCTTTCAAATATTCTGGAATTTACTGTCCCTGCATAATAATGCTTAAACACACACACACACACACACACACACACACACACACACACACACACACACACACACACACACACACACACACATACAGCTTCATTGTTTTTAAGCAGTGTGACGCACTGTCTTCCATTAAAAAAAAATGATGGATGCAGCTCCACAAATATACTGTGGTACTGAAGGGTATGAACCTCCTGGATAAAGGAAATGTGGCCTGAGGTACAGCATTGCCAAGGCATGAATGACCATAAGACTCAGTGGCCATGGAAAATCTATGAATCTGTGAATTAAAGTGAATCTACATTGCACAGGAAAAAGTAAATCTAATCATATGCTGTCTGTTACCACTCACTACCACCACCTCATGAAAAAGAGAGATGCATTAAATGATGCCTGCATCTGTGGCAGGGAAACTACTGCATGTATTCTGTCTATTATAGCATTAAAAGTAATAACTCATCCAAAACAGATAATGGCATATTTGTTTTCTATTTACTTTTTGTATATTCAGAGTGTTAAGTTTCATAATACTTTAAAAGTGAAGACAAATAGTTCTTTCTCTCTTTCAGTGCTTTTTATTAACTAACAGTACACACGTGCGGGAGCCTCATGGAAAGCATCAGGGAGACTCCGAGAACAAAGGAATAAACAAGCTTATATACTGGTGATATTGCTGACAGTACAAAAATATAAAACTGAACCAATTAGATCATTATACAGGGCAATTAACCAATCAAAGGTTTACCTGTAAACATAAGACAATTCACATCATCATATTTCCAGGCAGAAGAGAGAATCGGAAATGTTTCCATAAAAGGCACATTTCCTGCTTTCAGGCAGACTCTTGTTTGTTCAGTATTTTTCCATTATTCACAGTTCAGAGTTCACAGTACTCAGTACATCTCAGTTTGTACAAACTGTCACATACTCAGTTCTGTGGAAACACATGCTTTGGCTGTTCATATTCTACAATAGTTCATCCTGGAAGTTATTGGTGGTCAGAAAGCTAGAAGTATAGCAACCCCTAGGACTTCTGAGATTAACGTAAGCACAAGAACTGTTAGAAATTAATTGCATGAGTTCTGGAGATCACTCTTAAGTGAAAATTTTCTTTAGACCTTGTGCTAAAACAAAATGTCATTAAGAATGAAAGGCAGGAATGTGCAAGAAGGGTGTAGGAAAGAACCAGATCTAACCATTTCTTAAACAGTAACAAGTGATCACTTGTACAGAACCTTAGCTGAATTTGGACTGTCACTTCCAGGGAGAGGGGTGACAACAACATAATTTGTTGTGAAGCCAGTTGGAACAAATTGTGTCAAGTAGACTTGTGTGTGAAATGTAGAGCTATGTATAGGACAATATTTTTTTTTTTGTGACACTTGCCCTTTTTTTAGGAGAGAGAGGAACGTTTGGGATAGGACATAGGCATGTCTGAGTCCAGCAAGTTGGGAAGGTGAGGAAGCATTTGCTGACAGAAAAGACATATGAGACAAGGCACAGGGTTGATTAAGGACACAAGAGGGGGAAGAGCACCATGGTCGGGGTGAGGGTGGGGAGATCAGGGTCCCATAGTCATCAGGCATGGTAACTGTGTGACTCCAGTCCTCACCCAGTGGACTGTCATCAATGTTCCATCAGTGCACCGCTGGCTGCAGTGGCCACTGTTTTCACCTACAGTGGTTATATTGTACCAGGATGGAAAGCAGGCCCTCCATCTGGTGTAGGTGTGTGCCCACTGTCTTGTGCACAAGCCTATGCACCATACCTGGCAACTCAGCTCGGGTGATAAATGCACCACCTCTACCTCTGCTCCCAGAATGGACACAGGCCTAGCCTCTGGTGCAGAACTACTTGAGGTTCTAGGTAGAGCAAGGTCAGTGGGTAGGGGAGGGGGGTGCCACCTGGCTGCAGCCCAGAAGTGGTGGGCCGTGGTGCTTGAGACAGTGGAGTGAGTACAGGCAGATCAATGGGAAGTAGCCTGCCCTGCTGTGCTGTTAATAATAACATAAAAAAATTAAAATACAATAATGAAATAAAACATAACCCAAAACAAACGGAAATAATAAAATTAAAACAATATTATAAATTATTATAAAAATAAATAATATAATTACAGACACAATGATAAACAATAAATAAAAAATATTTAACAACAAAGCAATACAAAATTATACATAATAAAAAAAGAAAATTATCCATTAAAAACACATGAAGAGAATGGGTGGGGTGAGAGAAAAAAAAGGAGAACATTACTAACTTCATAGTTAATATACAAAGCTTTCTACAATTAATTTACTCTAGTCCGTTACATTTTACTTTTAACTCTACCAACGGCTAAGAAATGTCTTTATTTATTTGAATATTACCATCGTCCTAACACATACACACTCTAGTACAGATTATACTGCATCCAGTAGTCATTCATGGGTGCATATATTGCACATATGCATGTTCCATGTACACCGATTACACATGAAAGCAGGCCATTCAAGCGACAGGTATAGAGGTCAGAACCTAAAATTCTATAATGATGAAAACATAACAGTATTGTATATTTAATGATGAAAACCTAAAACAGTATCATAAGCAAGTACGTTTTATATTTGGGAATTGTGATATTTGAACCCACAAACATTGAATACTGTAATACTATACTTTACTTTTGGACTGCAGGATAATGCACGCACACTTTCTTTTTACACTTTATAGATTCATGTTCACTGTTATCCGAGAATGTGAAACTGTTGCTTTGTGCTACAGACCATACCTGTCAACTTCTTAGAGCAAGATTTCTGGACAGATCATAGAATAATTGGTGTACAATGACCCAAAAATATGGACGGATTTTAAATATTGCTCTTGCAAACATGGACAGTTGCTTAGGATTTGTGTTGACATACATTTTGACACTCATTATGTAGTGACTTCAATCTCTATTATTTGCCAGAAAACCAAAAATCTTATGAGGAACAGACCACAATGGTGCATCAAAAATCTGAATATTCAGGAAAAATATGGGCAGTTGAGAGCTATGCTACAGACTAATTTATGCATACTTGCTTTTGCAGTAGAGATATGCATGCTCAGTTTTATACAACTGTATGATATAACAACTAATCTGCCTTTAATTGTTAAGGCTACAATAACAGTAGTTTATATAATTATGTTTACATACCACAAGCTTCTATCATCCTTATCAGTCATGATACATAGGACCTCACATTAGTGGCCCACTCTTCTGCAGCTGTGGAAAAAAAAAAAGAATGCCATTATGAATACCAGTCTTGACTATATTCAGCTTTAATATTTACAATTAGTGAATACAACTTATACATACACATCTGTGCAGTGTTCCCTGACTGATGTTCCCTGATCCAGCGATTAAGGGTATCCTGTTTCCTCCTTCAAAGATCATCATAGTGATGACAGCATTGTTTTCCACTGTGTGGGATAACTGTCACACTAGACAAAGCCCTAGCCACACTAGTCCATGCTTTAGACTTATACTGAGAACCTGTATAGTTACCCTGCAAAAGGCAAGGGTCATGGTCCTTAACTAGAAGCCCAACAAGGACTTTGGACTCCTGAAAACCCCAGCACTGCACTCAGAAGTGCACACCCTCTCCAACAACACCAGCCATATCTACAAAAGATCAAGCTTAATGTCTAATGTGCATTTCCTGTCAATTCCACTTTAAATATCATGTCTTCCCACCAAATGCACATATTGCACTTACTGAGAGTGTGCATGGTCTGCATTTTTATACATTTGAAACAGCTGTGCTCCGCTTACCATCACGCAAACACAGTAAGCCAGGGTGTGTCTATATGTGCGATTGTAAGCAGTTTGCAACAGTGGGGAATAAAAAAAACAATGCAATTCCAAAGTTGTTTCATATACAGCCACTTGTGCAACTCTGTTATTCAACTGGGAGAGCAGACTATACTTTCATGAACATAGTACAGATTATACCCATAGTCATACTGTTCATAATAAAATATCACAATACTCACATTCTATTGTAGTTGTCTTGCCTTCATGCAACTACATTATGATAAATCTGGGTTTTTGTAACCACTTACTCCAAAAACTATATTCATCTTAATGACATATTTCCTTTTATATGTCTTGAAATAGTTATGCTATACTCCTGATTACTGACACTTAATTGTATTGCTACTTAATGCCTTGTAATAATCCTATAACATTTGCTGTTAAATGCTAATTTATAATGAAAATTGTATAATATGTCGGAGCTTTTCTCCCCGGGCTTCCACTGAAAAAGGGCTCTTCAGCTCAGTCGGACAATCCCGGTCAACAAATGTAAAATAAATAATAATAATAATAATTATAATAGATAAGTGAATGACTGACATGATGTAAATATCAGCAAAACTATGTTGGGTATTATAAGTGAGAGCAAATATAATGTGATGTGGAACAAGAGTAAAGTGTGTATGCAATAAGTGGTATTTGACCACGTATACAATAGGCCTAAATTTACAGCTCTTGCCACAAGAAGGTTGAGACAGCGCTTGTCTATGTAACACTTTATCTGCATAATCTACAATGTCACAACAGTGTAGGAAAACTTTGCATATCCTAGGTTCATAGGTTCATAGGTAGGTACTAAACTATCTGCCCGAGGGCATTTATAAGCCTAGCCAGAGTGTGTCTGCTTTCGCTGCCCCATTGATTAATTAACTGATCCTTTGTCAAACAGAGCCGATGAAGTGATCCCAGGGGTGTATTTTCTGTTAAGAAAAAACACACTTCTGGATCACTGGTATCCAAATCGAAGTCTCCACAAAAAACAAAAAACAAATGAAGCAGCACAACAGGATAGAAACATTTTTTTCTTTTTACTGGATTCTGGTACCTCGGCCTTCGCCTTCACATGGAATGATAATGTAAAGCACAAACCAGTATAAATACACACCTCACATAATCAATCATGTCAATTAAACAATTAATCAATCAAATATGAATATGTCACTTCTTAAAGAAATATAAACATATATATATATACATATATATACATATATATAATATAATATAATAATATACATATATGTACGCACACAGAATACAAAAAAATAAATAATATTTTATATCATACATCTAAATTCATACCATTGGGAAATAGTGTTCCATAATTTACAATAAATTTAGATTCCATATTCAATAATTTTGTTTGAAAATTTATATTACTTTCTCCCATTCCCCATGGTCTTGCCAAAATACTGAATTTGAAACCAGTTTGTTCTCCATTGTGAAATTGATGAAAGTGGCTTGCAACTGGACTATCAAGCCTACTGGTCCTAATATCCCCTAGGTGTTCCAAGATTCTTAACTTAACCCTACGTTTCGTTTGTCCTATGTACCATTTTTGTTTAATACAATTACACCCAATAATGTATACCACCCCGGAAGAATTGCAGTCAAAGTGATCTAGTGCATGGTATGTAACCCCATTAATTTTATGGCCATCTACATTAATAATTTTATCACAAACCTTGCATTTATTGCACGCAAAAGGTCTCAGGGTGGACCACCTACCGGCATATGAATTTTCGGATGAGGACACAGATTTACTTGAAAAGTGGAAAGATGTCTCTTTGAAATGTACATTGGGTTGGCTAAAAATATTAGTCAAACGTAATGAAAGAACACTTGATAAAACACGCTCTGAAATTATTTCAATGCAAGGAGAACTTTTTTCAAAATTTTCCGACTCAGATTGTGAGCAGAATATTGTGAATATTAAGTTAAAAGTATCCAAAATTGAACAACAGGTCATTTTGCGTAAGAAAAGGAAGTTTATAAGAGATCAAAATGACTATAGTACTGGCAAAATCTTTTCATGGCAATACAACCTTAACAACTGGTTTCAAATTCAGTATTTTGGCAAGACCATGGGGAATGGGAGAAAGTAAA
>NW_025051600.1:0-11930 GCF_019279795.1 Protopterus annectens | reverse complement strand
TTTTGGAAAATTTTTTGGGGGCACGGGCCCTTAAAATTCTACCTAGACAAAACTAAGTCCTTCAGAAAATCTAGCCAACTATTTGTTTCCTTCCACCCCAGGGCTCTGGGCAAGACAGTCTCCAAACAAACTATTTCATGTTGGATCAGAAAATCCATTTCCTTCTGCTACTCGCACCTTGGTAAGCACATACCCCAAGGGATGAGAGCTCAATCTACCAGAGGCATGGCTACTTCCAAAGCCTTCCTCAAAGGGCTGGACACAGCATCCATTCTGGAAGCAGCCACCTGGTCCACAATTCATACCTTCACGAAATGCTACAAATTGGACCACTTCTCCAGAGCCACGGCAGGTTTTGCTAGAGCAGTCCTGCAGGGGTTTTTGGAATCTTCCTCTTCTACCTCCACCCTTTCCTGTAATTAAGCTGTGGTACTGTCCCACACTAAGAATACTGCAACATAGGAATAGAAGGACATAGACTAGTTGTGTAAAGTGTTACCATAACCATAGATGTCCTTCTCTTCCATGTTGCAGTATTCCTTCCTTCCCTCTAACCCCCTGTATTTATTTTTGACTATGGACATAACTCTTAGGCACTAGGAAGCTCTATCCTAGACCAAGAGCAGACTAGCCAGCATGTGACACTTCTGGCTGACATCACTTGTTACTCTCTATGGGGCTGTCTGACTGGCCTTCAAGTTCTGAGGTTTGTGTATGCAGACATCACATTTAAGGTCCCTGGTTTACGGCCCTATGTGTGATATCCCCAGCAACCAGGCTTAAGCTTTTGTATAGGAGCCGATGTTCGGGTCACCTGAGGCGGGGAATCCCACACTAAGCATACTGCAACATGGAAGAGAAGGACATCTATAGTTATGGTAAGATTTTACAAAACTATTCTTTTCTGGTTGCTTGAGCATTACTATTAAAAATAAGCCTGACTGATACTGTACCCTATACTATTTGCTTGGTTTGACTTGTTCTTAGGTTGGGGAGAGAGGGAATTTATTCCCATCTTCCTTTTAAAAACTATAAAACTCTAAAAACGTAAGATATATTTCTTAGTGGGGGGGGGGGGGGGTGCTACACATGAGAATTGTACTGAATTTCTTCGATATTTCTTGCTGGTTGCTTGAGAGTACCGGTTGCTTGAGTTCTGGTTAACTGAGAGTTTAATGCATTTGTTATGTGTACTTCGTCTAGGAGGTCTTTGTGGTTTAGGAAGGTTACATTTAAGTGCTTCAGCATATATGGGTCTATATGTCTGCTCTGAATTATGTGTGATGGGTGCACTGTGTGTACTACCGGCAACTTGATTGACATTAGGAGTATTTTTGTGTGAGAGCTTTGCCTCCAGTGACATTGTGAAAATACATCTCTCACATACATATCAGTTTGAGAATTAACTGGCTTGCCAGTAAATGTGTGGCAATTTCTGCATTGTCTGAGGATCCCCATATCCACCAAGCTGGTAACTGAAGTAGTGGGAAATTTCATATCCATGGCAGCAGACCCTTTTTTATTAATTAGACAGAATGAGGGTATAAAGCAATGCCAGGATGTCCAGTTTGCAACTCTGGGTGAAGTGTTAATTACTGCAAACTAGTTGTTCTGTGTGCATCTTGATACCGGTGAAATTTCAGTCATGCTTTTATAGGAACAAGGTCCCTCAAGGTATCTGCATCTGTACAGGACACTGTGAAACACTGGAGGGGGGAACTAATAAGTAGACCCTGAAATTTTAAGGATGCTAGTGCTGATCTCACCACAGCTTTACTGTTCTGGGCTACAATGCTACTTTGCTTCTTCTCTCACCAGAAGCAAAACATTAGCACCAATCCCAAGATGAGAAGCAGGCCACAGCCTGTTTGGTGATCCACAATCTTGTCCCAGATGATGCAAAGGTCTGTAGGTATGCTGTAGCCTTTTCCTGGTAGATGCCTTGAATAGCAACCAGATGAATTAGGAACGTCAAGCACAGACACTCACTGCCCAACGGGAACAGTCAGGAATCAGTGCACTCTCCTTATCTCACCAGGAGCAGAATATAAGCACATATTGCAGTGGTGGTGCTGCGGTAGCATCGCCTCACAGTAAGACGCTGTCCGGTTCCATTCTCAGCTAGAGCATCTTCTGCGTGGAGACATGCGTGAATGGGCGCATTTTTGAAGGTTGTGCATCAGGGCTGGCAACTTACATAAAAATCAACTGCCAATCATTAGCGGACGGAGTTCGCTGTGGCGACCTCAACCGAAAAGCTGAAAGACACATACATATTCCAAGCTTTCACCCATGAAGCAGTTATTAGGCTTTCCAGTGATCAGCCGTCTCCAGGAAATAATGTCCCTGTGCTCCTTCTCTCACCAGGAGAAAACTGAGGCATTAATCCCAAGATGATTATGAGAGGCAGAACGTGGGCTCTCAAATAATTGGTGGTCTTAGTAGATGTTGCAGATTTTAAAGGTAAGATGAAAAAAATGGTTAATATCCTAAGCACTGCAGTGTAAACTAAGCAGTTAGGTATAAAAAAAGGGGATAACTTAAGCTTTAGCTGTCTAAGTGAAGAGCCACTAATTGTAAAAGAGCAAGATAGATTGAAAGGGGTGGGTACTTTGTATTCTGATTCAATGGAATAAAGTGGGATGCTCATTAATTTAAATGGTTGGAGAGTGATTTCAGAAAATAATTTTGTGCTTACTCACAACAACCAATGAAAGAGGAAAGGCAAGGAGATATGTTGTCAGAGTTTGATGAGTTGTTGCTGATAAGTTCTGTTGCAGTGAGTCATTAGGATGCTGTTCTGGCCATGTCCGTCGAAGGACATGGGCAATGCTTTGCACAGTACTTTCACTTTTACTGCAGTTTTTGCTGCTTTGGAGGGAGAGAGACTTGTATGTGGAGAACATGTGCATCCAGTGGTTTAATATGAGGACATTTGTACTTCACCTTTGTTTTTTTTCATCAGTCATGTAAACGTTTTTTATTTCATATGTATTCATTGGTTTAGGAAGCTTGAGTGTTTGTGGAGGGAAAGCAGAATTTTAAGTCATAATTCTAGTTGGTGGTAACATTCATGCATTGTTGCAGTCATCACTGCTGTGATTCTTGCTTGCAGCAGCCTGATAGCTTGCCCGATTTCCATAGCATTACCTTCCCCTTCTTGGATTTGGCCAGCTTCCTCCTCCACTTGGACATCAAAACATCAGTGGTGTAAGAGGGCCATTGCCAACACCATAGTCTAATCTTTCTTGCCATAGTCCATATGAATTTGTATGCTGTACAAAACATTGTCAGTCAAGCATTTCATCCTGCTTCAAGAGATTTGGAAAAAGTATCCTACCAGGGCAACTCTTCTCCTGTACTAGTTTATTCTATATTGTGTAAAAGTGTGATAGTGAGTCTAAGGTTTTTCAGAAAAAGAATAACTATTGAGTGTGGAAAACATATCTTACCAAGGAGTTTCATAGCTGTGAACTTTTCTGAATAACTCTTTTATTTATGTAGTTTTATTTTATTTTACCTGTTTGTTGACTGGGTTAGCCCACTGGACACCACTTCCCCTTTTCAAGGGTGACAGGCGTACTCACTAGTTAAGTGACTGTCATACACAGCACTGCATTAGCAGCTGTTTTATTATGCAAGGTTTACCTCAAGGACAGTGTGCCAGATGATGTGGGGACTACATTGCTCAAAAAAAGATGTGTTCCTGGTCCTTTTGCCATCATGGCACATGTGCATATGGAGATATTATGGTTGTACTATTTGTGTACCACTTATTGTTTATACCGATCCAAATTGCTGCATGCTGCACAATTCATTGTCACAAAGGAACATTAGCACTGCAGAGGACTAGACTTGCCTACCTCTCATGCCTCCTTCCAGGATGTGAGAACTAGTATCTGCTGCTTTTTCCCACCATCATTGGCTGGTTTCTCCAGCACATAAAATGCTAATGAGATTCGTATTGTCTTAATCATAATCAGAACTTTACTCAATTATGGCATAGAAGCAGTAGCCCAAGTGTAGCTCCTTCTTCAGTTCTTATCAGCTTGTAATGTTTACTGTAGTATCAGAGTTTGTATAAACCTATCATCAACTGCCATACTCGATGCTAGTTGTCTGGCAGAAAGCTAGAGTATAGTAGAATTGTATTCAGAAGATATTATTAAAGTTGTACGAGTTTAGTCCCAATAAATACCAATAAAATTGTATTATTTGTTCCTTTAGTAAATCATCCTATATGGTCTTTAACTGCAAGACAAAAAGATAAATTGTACTTCCTTACTGTTAAAGGATCTGTGCTCATTTTGTTCTGTACAAGTTTTATTTCTGTTGTATTACAAGAAATTTTATCATGATCAAACTTGGCTGCTGACTATGTAATAAACATGATCCATGATATAGTATGCATTGAAATTTATTATCAGGTCTTATGTTATCTTATTCATCCACTTCGACTGATGGGATCTGCTTTGGCAGTATCTGCTTACTCCAGACGTTGAGCTCTTCCCTTATACCACAGTGCACCTTGGTTCTCTTACAGCCCTTACATCTTGTTTGCCACCTTTCTGCTTCAGATGCCTTCTCAAAAGCCCAGTTGTGTGTGCTTTTTATTGCATGTTTTTGACTTAGTTTGCATCATATTTGTCTTTGGATAGCAATTTTCTTGACACCATTGATATTTTTCTGCATTAAAAAAAAGTACATTTTTTTTCTTCCCTGTCTCACTCGATTACCCTGTGGGTTCCCTTAATTTTTATTGTACAGTATATTTCATTGCTAAGCTTTCTTTACTTTTCATTATTACACTGGCTGTTACCTGTTTGATATCCTGTATTAACTGATAAGGCTTCAGGATTTCTAGTGGTTGATTTTGTCCTAGTGGACTGGTTTAGAATGATGATGGACTCTGCATGGGAGGGTGCTTAGACAGAGACTGGAGAATCTGAGAAAAGTGGAACCAAAGCCCCTTGTGAAGGGGGAAGGCCTTGAGAAGGAAGCCACTAACTTTCTTTTCCTCTCTCCTTTTTCTTTGTTTTTCCTTCTCATTGCTGTTTCCCCTAACCTCTTTTCAACAGAATCAGATGGTAAAAGGCCATTTAGAATGAACTTCTTTTTCCTCTTTATTAAGAAATGATGCCCATAGGCTTTGCATATATTGCAAGAAGCCTGCAAGTATTCCAGCCACAAGTATAGCATGTACAAGTCATGCGCATCCGGGGGCACCATGTTATGTCCACAGCAGGCACATTTTTAAATCCTGAAACCTTTTCCTTTATCACAGGAAATCATGTAGCAGATAACAGTCAAGGCAGTAATGTACAATAAAGAAAGATTAGCAAAGTTCCTTGGCTTTCCCCCTCAGCCCCTTTCTGCTTTTTCCTTCAGGTCTACCAGGTTTGTCAGGAGTGTATCCGACTTTGATTGTGGTTTTGTGATGATTGCCTTTGTCAAGATGCAGATAGACATGGGTGTCAGCCCATTCTCTTCTGTTTCTAGGGAAAAACTGGTTTCACCAAAGGATGCCAACTACCAGTGCTCCTTCCCTGGCACAAGTTTGGTACTGGTGATTGAGATGACAGTCCTGGGGCATCTTCCATCAACACCGACCAGATATGATCCATCATTTCTGACTTTGCAGCATGTGATGCACCCAACATTAATCCCATTGCCTTACCCTTGATTCTGTGTCCTCTGGCTTTGTCTTGAGTATCAGCTTGTTCTGTGCTGTTTTTTGGTGTCAGGATCATTGGTGTTTAAGATGTGTGCATGGATCTCAATGTTGGAGCCACTACATTAAACTAGGACATAGACGATACTGGCAGGAATATCTTAAGGGCCATTGTGCTTGGCTCTGACCTTTGAATTCTTCTAGAGGATTATTGCCAATCCCTCAACATAGGCATGGAATGCACCCTCAGATGTTCTTCATTCCACATTGCTGCAGTCCTAACTATTGGGTAGTCCGCTGTCCAGTCGGCCCGAATACCAAAGTATATGGCTGACGTCGGTCAGGGCGCATTAGACTGACGTCAGTACGTCAAGGTACTAATGCGCATGACCGACGTCATATCCTCGTCTTTTTGCCGATGGTCCGATGCAGAAGCAATTTTATGTAGTGCAGGTTGGCGTTTGAAAATTTCTGAAGTCAGAGTTTCAGACCGAATCAAAGTTGGCTAAGTACGCTGGAATATTTTGGCTTTTTCTTGCCTCAGTATTTAACCGGATGTCAGAAAAAGTGAATAACTGTATTTTGTGGGAAACAGATACCTCATAGGGATTACCATACTTTGTGTATACCTTGTTTAGGCCTGAGCACGACGTTGTTGGATGCCGCTCTTGTGCTAGATTTAACAAACGACTATTAAGAGAAGGTTAGACTGTGCCAGGTTAGTGTTTGGGAAGCGTTGTAACTATAAAATGCCGCCGGATGCTCCGACGCCAGCTTCGCTAAAACGCAAGGACAAACAGCAAAGCCTAGAGGGAAGTACCGACAGTCCCAGACGCCGGTTCTTTAGAGGCTCAGTGGAGCCGGAGGTTTTGCCAGGTGTTTCTTTTGGAGTCTCAGGGAGAGACTCACTGTTACAGGATGTTTCCTCTCAGGAAGTAGGCCAGGCTGAGGGGCTTCTCAGGTGGCTGTTCTTCCCTCACTTCCTAAGGTGGTTAGGCCTCCCTTCTGTTTCCAAGGCTTCTTTAAGGGGCAGGCCAAGTTTTGCTTCAGTGGGGTTTCTCCTAGTGCTTCAGGGTCTTTGCCTAAGAAACATATGCTTAAAATGGCAGAAGATTTGATTACTATGATAAGGGGTTCTATGCCCCCTCCTGATAAGAGGCCTAGGGTGGAACCTGAGCTTGAGAGTTTTGAGCAATGCCTGAGGCTTCTGAGTCTTCGGCTGAAGACTTGCAGGAGTTCCCTACTTATTCTGATTCTGATGTGGATGATTCTACTCCTTCAGCTTCTCCTCCTGAGGATTTTTCATTTTCAGAGACTTTGCATTCCATGAGGGAGCATTTTAAATGGGAAGGCCAAGATTTCTCTGATTCCAGGAAAAGGCTTAGGAGTTCTTGTTTTTACCCCAGCATAGGCCTTTAGCTATACCTCCTGTTTTGAATGTGGTGGAAGATGTTTTTGCAGAGGCTTCCTGAATCCTGATTCTTGCCTCCTGCCCCAGTTAAACCGGATAGGTATTATAGGGTGCCTGAAGCTCATAAGTATCTTTAAGAGTCCTAGGGCAGACCCGAAACTGTCTCTCAGGGCCTAAAGGTGTAAAGGCCTCAGTTGTTAAGAATCCTGTCCCTCCTGATAAAGAGGCAAGGGCTTTGGATAGATGGGGAAAGAAAGTGTATACTTCTTCCACTTTTAGCCTTGAGGTTGAATTGTCAGTTTCACATGTTAAAAGTATCAGAATTATCTTCTTTCACAGTTGAAATCTAAGGTGGATGCTCTGGAAGGTATTGACTGTAAAGAGTTGCAGGATTTAGTTCATGTGTCTGAACAGGTGGGTAAACATTCCTTGCAATGTGGTTTTGATGCTGTGCAGGCCTCCTCCAGGGTGGCTGCCACTGGTTCTGTTCTTCGTAGGGCACGCCTGGTTGAGAGATCAGAACTTAGCTGAGCATGTTAAGACAAGGATTTTGGATGCTCCTTTGCAGTCTGATGTGTTGTTTGGTTCTGCCTGTGGAAGCAGTTTTGAAGAAAATGGAGGACAAGGCTAAATCTATGCAAACTGTTAAAGATTTTTACAGGTGCAGCCTCCAAGTTTAGTAGAAATTGGCCTGCTAAGGGTTGGACTTTTCCTGCTTATGATTCCCAGTCTAGGGGTAGGTCTAGACGTGGTAGGGGCAGAGCTCAGGGTTCTTTTAGGCCTAGGACAGGGAGTTCCCTGCTCAGACTTCTGGGAGGGCAGGGGTCAGTCCTTCGTAAGCAGACCCAATGACCTGCCTTTTCAGCTGCCAGTTCATTCTCGCCTGGCAGCACCGTTGGGAGGAAGGCTGTCTCTTTTCAAAGAAATTGGGATTTAATTACCCAAGACAGATGGGTTCTGATATTATTCACCACGGTTACAGGTTTTATTTCCATACCTTGCCTCCTTTCAAAGGCATGCCAGACATTCCTCCTCTACAAAGACAAGAGGCTCACAAGCAAATTTCTCTGTTACTCCAAATAGGGGCCATTCAGCCGTTCCTGTGCCAGAAAGGGGCCTAAGATTTTATTCTCGCCTGTTCTTAGTACCAAAAAGGGGAACACGTGGAGACCAATTTTGGATTTATCTATCCTCAACACTTATCTGGACATTCCTAAGTTCAAGATGTTGACGTTACAACAGCTTTTACCTCTGCTGGGCAAAGATCACTGGATGGTAACTTTAGATCTCAAGGAGGCTTACCTTCATGTGCCTATAAGACTAAGTTGCACAAAGTATCTGCGCTGAGCTGGAAATTCCACATTATCAGTTCTCTGCATTGCCCTTTGGCTTATCTACTGCGCCCAGAGTATTCACACAGGTTCTGGCTCCAGTGATAGCTTACTTCAGGCTAAAAGGAATTCAAATCTATCCTTACTTGGACGATTGCCTGATTCTGGCCCAAGAAAAGGAAGACCTTCTACAGCATTTGGAATATGTCATAGCAGTGCTAAGATGCCTAGGGTATTCTGTGAACGAAATAAAGTCCAGTCTAGTACCCTCTCAAGACATGTGCTTTCTGGGTGTGAGACTGAATACAGCAGCCCAGATGGCCTTTTAACCCGGACAAACAAAAGAATCTTTCCAGTTACTTCCATCAACTATCTCTTCAGTCCGGGCTGACTGCAAGGACAGTCCTTCAAGCCTTAGGGTTCATGGCATCTTTGTATTCTGGTGCTTCCCAATGCCAAACTGCATATGAGGAAGCTACAATGGTATCTCAAAATGTATGGACACAGCACTCCCAGCATTTCGACACTGTCATTCAAATAATACCTTGCATTCAAAAGGAATTTTGTGGTGGGCTCAGGAATGTCACCTAAACAAGGGACTCTCTGTGACCCTGCCAGAGGCGAGTCAGATTCTAACGACAGATGCCTCAGACATTGCTTGGGGAGCTCATCTAAATGGAAAGTGGATACAAGACAAGTGGCCTGCCAGACTACAGCATCTACATATCAACATGAAGGAGATGTTAGCAGTCCAATTTGCATTAATGGCTTTCAAGGAGTTACTTCTTCCAGGGCAGGTGTTGATTCTAACAGACAACACAACTGTCATGTGGTACATCAACAAACAAGGGGGAACACATTCTTACCCATTGTGCAGGCAAGCAATGATTTTATGGGAGACTGCGCTCAGCTTGCAACTAACTCTTCAGGCAAGGTTTCTGCCGGGAGCACAGAACTCCTTAGCAGATGTGTTAAGCAGACAAATCATGGATCCCCATGAGTGGAAACTGGATCTTCATGTATTTCAAAAGTTGACAGTGTCCTGGGGAACTCCAGACATAGATCTGATCGCTTCTCCACTAAACCACCAGCTGCCAAAGTTTTGCACAAAGAGGTTTCATCACACAGCTTGGGAAGTGGATGCTCTTTCTTTCAGTTGGAAAAATCTTCATGTGTAAGCGTTTCCACCTCTGCCTCTTCTTCCAAAGGTGCTTCTAAAGGTCAGACAAGACAAGCCAAGGATGATTTTAATAGCTCCAGATTGGCCTCGGCAGCACTGGTACCCATTACTGAGGAGTCTGGTAAAGAAGCCTCCATGGCCTTTACCCTTGATTCCACACCTGTTGTCTCAGAGAGACGGCCACCTGCTCAATGTCAAGCTTCACTCTCTTCATCTAACAGCCTGGCATATTCTGTTTTGAAAGACAGCAGGTCTCAACTTCCTCAACAAGTTTTAAATGTGATTATGGAAGCCAGGAGACCTAGTACAAGGAAAGTGCACGCAGAAAAATGGCAGCGATTTTTGTTTTGGAGTGCAGCAAACAATTTGAGATTTCGAGCCAAATCTGAGTGTGGCTCTTCAATATCTTACTGAGTTATTGGACAAAGGTTTGTCTTTCTCTTCCATTAAGATTCATGCTGCAGCAATTTCAGCTCACTATGATTGTGACCCACCATTGTTTTCACATCCTTTGTACAAGCAATTTCTTAGAGGGCAAAGAATATAAGACCCCACGTGAGAGCTCCTACTCCTGCTTGGGACCTCAATTTTGTGTTGGAGAAACTTACTCATACAACCTTTTGAGCTCATGGCTACTGCTGACTTGAAATACTTGTCATGGAAGACTGCTTTTTTGTTGGCCATTACTTCTGCAAGAAGGGTTTCTGAGTTGCAGGCCCTTATGGCAGTGGAGCGTTTTTGATTTTCATAAGGATAGGGGTATCTTTACGCACTAATCCTTCCTTTGCCTAAGGTGGTTTCTAGTGTGGCTTTTAAACCAAACTATTCATTTGCCTACTTTTTATGCAGATCCCCAAAATAAAGGGGAAAAGATTTTGCACACTTTAGATGTACACAGGCAATTGCGTTATTATTTGAGCAGGACTAAGATTTTAGGCAGTCTCAGCAGTTGTTTATTTCTTTTGCTTTGAGTTCTCAGGGCAAGCCTGTGTCTAAACAAACTATTTCTAGATGGATTGGGTGTTGCATTACATTTTGTTATTCCCATCATGGCAAGGAAATTCCAGCTGGGATTAGGCCTCATTCCACTAGGGCTACTGCCACTTCAACAGCATTTCTAAGGGGGGTGGCAACTAAGGATATTTTGGAGGCAGCTACTTGGAGTTCAGTGCATACTTTCTCTAAGCATTATCACCTTCCTCTCTACTCTAAGTCTAGGGCTGGTTTTGCCACAGCTATTTTGCAAGGCATGTTGTCTCCTGCTTCCTTATGATTTGCCAGCCTCCCTTACTCTGCTTGGGATTCTACCCAATAGTTAGGACTGCAGCAATGTGGAATGAAGAACATAGTACAGTTTTGTACCTACCATAAATGTAGATGTTCGAGGATCCACATTGCTGCAGTCCAATTTACCCTCCCTCCTTCCCCTCTGTGTTTAGGTGAGGTTATGATCTGCTAATTTTGTATTTTTGTATATATATATATATTTTGGTACAGGTATGTTGGCAGTGTTGCTTTTGGGCCCTATCTTTTCTGCGTCTTCTGAGATCTCGGGCAAGAAACACTGAGGATATGATCGCCGGCCATGCGCATTAGTCTTGACGTACTGACGTCAGTCTAATGCGCCCTGACCGACGTCAGCCATATACTTTGGTATTCGGGCCGACTGGACAGCGGACTACCCAATAGTTAGGACTGCAGCAATGTGGATCCTCGAACATCTACATTTATGGTAGGTACAAAACTGTACTTTTTGGTCCCACCTGTTGACACTGTTTTTTATAAGTCTTTGTGCTCGTTAAACCAAGGATGGAATAGAAAGTGAATATCTCAAACTTGTGCTTCAGCAAGGAACTTTGAACTATTCAGGGCTTTGGAAGACTCCTCCAGAGGATTCTTGAAAGCATACAAACATACAGTCCAGACACCAACCTTTGTAAAGATGAATGTTCCCCACAGTCCCTTCCTGAATATCCTGTATTTGGTGAAATCCTAAAATTAGTACAGCAGAGGGTACTTGGCCACCAAACCTCTCCCTTCCTCAGATGAAAAGGTACTATTCAAGGCATTAAGGACAGAGTCCACTACTTCCTGGGTGGTCCCTCACACCACTTGCTTGATTGACTTGGTGGCAGAGAGAGCATGGCAGGAACCAGATGTTGCAGCATGTGCAACCCGCAAACCTGAGAAGATTTTGCAACCAGACAAATACAGACCTTGTAGCAAAGGCTGTCATGTGGACTCTAATATTGTGGTGTCTACTATGAAGGGAGAACTTTTTGGTAAGAATTTCATCATCCAGTGAGTCTAGGGATGATGACCAACGGGGAAATATGC
>NW_025051599.1:0-11907 GCF_019279795.1 Protopterus annectens | reverse complement strand
AGTGTGACCTTCAACAAATACCTCCAGTTTATGGTTGTGTGTTCTGTGCCATGTTGTAGTTACTCTCCAATGCTTTTGTGTGAACAAACAGGAGTATACTGTGCCTGCAGGTTTTGCATGGGATACTTTGCATTGTCAACATCCGTTCATACTGACCTAACACTGTAGCACTGTATAGTGTAGTGTTTCAGTACTTTCACTGTGGTGGTCAGTATCCTGGGCTTTAGTCCTATCACTGCTTTACATTTCCATAGTGTGCACAACAGCCTGGTTAGGGTCCAGTTGTGCACATCTGCACAAAGGCAGTGCCTCTACAGACCCTGGGAATTACTGCCCCATAAGCTTAACAAGTGTAGTCTGCAAACTCTATGGAGAGGATCATAATTAGCTCATAAACAAAGATATAGCCGCATGCAGACATTGTACCCATCCCATTTTGGCTTGGTCAGGGGCAGATCATGCCTTTTGTACTGGGTTGACATCTTCAAATTGGTCACTTAGGCCATTGTTGGGTAAGGCAGTCCATACAGCCTACCTTGGCCTTGCAAACACTTTCAACACAATACCCCACTCAGGTATTGTGGAAAACCCTAACAACTGAAATGTAAACCCATATGTCACAAGATGGGTTGCAAACTTAAGGACGGGACCCACAGGGTTAGAGTTGCTGGCACTATGTTAGACTCCAGGCTGGTCACAGGTGGTGTCACACAGGGCTCAGTCCTTGGCTTGGATTGTTTGTCATGTACTTCCCAGAAGTACAGGCCAACATGGGAGGACTTTGGCTGACAATGTTTGCAGATGACTGCACACTGGGCACCATGGTGGACAGTGCATCACACGGATATCCTTCAGAAGGGACTCACAGTAACTGATAGCTGGTGCCAGGGCCATGGCCTGAAGTCAATGTGCACAACATGTGTAGACATACCCTTCAGGAAGCAAGGTGACCCCAAGCTACCATATAGGTGGCAATCCTCTAAGCAGAGGAGGTTATCATGGACCTGGGGACCCAGGTTGACAGTCGCCGTTCTTCTGAGACTCACATTGCTAAAGTGGCTAGAAAGACCTTCTACATTGCCCACCTGATCAGGATGGGATTCACATCCAGATCTAGTGGGTCATTGTTCCCTGTACTCTTCACTTATCAGACCCGAGTCGAATGCCCTATTCTGGCTGTATGTCACCCAACATCTGCAGCAATTGCAGACACCCTGAATGTCCCCCACCTAAAGGATCAAGGAACCCCAACAGCTGTCATATGCTGCCAGATTGAAGACACTCCCACTCTATTCACTCACATACCGTCTGCTTAGAGGTGACATGTGCCTGACATGCGAGGCCATGTCCAAACAGGGATTAATGGACATGCTCCACCTCAGAATCGGCAGATCCACCTGAACCACTAGTGCAGGTGACTTACACCTTAGCAGGGATGTATGTTGGACATGTTGGAGGGATGCAGTTATCACCCAGAGACTCGCTATGCTGTGTAATACAATCCCGG
This sequence comes from Protopterus annectens, assembly GCF_019279795.1. Classification (NCBI taxonomy): domain Eukaryota; kingdom Metazoa; phylum Chordata; order Ceratodontiformes; family Protopteridae; genus Protopterus; species Protopterus annectens. The sequence goes on along the minus strand of NW_025051599.1, from coordinate 10,400 downwards.
TCCACGTGAGGCAGAGCACCTTGCTGGCTGTGTTCAAGAGGTATCTTGACCTGTGGATGGAAGGTCACACGTTTAACCCGGCGATCGTCACGGTGTCACTGCTGGAGAGAGGCACACAATAATGGGCACAGTACTGTTTCCATATAAGGAGTGGTGTATGCCAATGAACTCTGTGCTAGTACCTGCCTTAGGGAAGATAGCCTAGTATAAACCTATGTACCTATGAACCTATCTGACCATGTTGCATTATGTTCAGATGTGAACTAACAACCTCATCCAACATCAGTAGTGTATTCCACAACATGCGTGTACATTGGCCAACACTACTGATGTGCCCTAGGCCATTTCTAATGCTAGTCGGAGAGTGTGTTTGTCCATCAACACATTGTAGGTGAAGTTTGCCATGACATATGTCTTGTTTAGTATACTGTGCCTCTGTCTACCTGTGACATAACATTGATACCCAGGGTAAACCTCCCATCTCCCATCCACTCATTAGGATTCCTGTTGAGGGGACTCAACGAGTCTCTGGACAACCTGTACTGGTAGTTTACTCATGTGTGGGGTGGCTTCTGTGTTTGGATAATGCAGTACAGCCTATCCTATATATGTCAGTGCTGGGGTTCAGGTCCCTCATGTGCATAGCTCCCTGCCATTCAGATTGTACAAGGTGCAGCATGTGCATTGATTCCAGCTTGGACATGGCTTTCTACATCAGGCACAGCTTGCATCTGGGTGGACAGCATGGCAGTGTGTGGAGCTGCACTCTGTTTAATCAGACTACACATTACATGTGTTCTAGCTCTGTCATACTCCTGGTGAGGTACTGTTGTGGACTTTACAGGTGCCGGATGTGGGATGTGTCTGCATGAGGTACACCCCACAGGGGCTGTTGTGGTCATTTCTAATGCTGATGAAAGATAACTGCAGAACCACAATGACCTCCCCTTAGCTAGATGTCAGACAGCATGGACCATGCAATCACAAATAAAAACAGGACCCTCTACACAAAGGGAAAGTGTCCTGTCTGGTGGACCCCAGCCATAAACAAACTGTATGACAGATGAGGGTTACTAATGCAAGACAGAGCTACATCTCCAAAAGGGAAGACAGCTGTGATCAGCACTAGTAGAAAGCTACATTATCTCATAAAGACATGCAAGGTCAACTTGGGGACATAAATCACCAAAGACAATGAAGGTAACCACACTGATTTCTTCAGTTATGTCAGACACCTGGTTGTGAACCCTCGGATATGCTCAGAGTTGGTACACAACAACATATATTCCAGTGACCTGACAGATATTGGCAACATTCCGGTGGACAGCTTCAGTGCGATTTACCCCTCCCTCACCCCCAAAAGATAGTTATCACTGCTGTATGTAACCTCACTGTCATCTTGGATGTCCATGTGAGAGCCACACTCAGCAAAGACAAGTACACAGCATCCATGGGACCTGCTGGTATCTCCAGTTGCATGCTATGTGAACTCCAGAAGGGCTGGACCCGTATACAACTGCTATTTAACCTTAGTCTTGCTACAGGATATGTACCTGAACACTGGCGTCTGCAACAGTGGTCCCACTGCACAAAGGAGATGCCTCCACAGACCATGGCAACTACCACCACACAACCTAACGGAGCGTTGTCTGCAAAGATATGGGTAGAGTCATTATGGAGCTCTTCTTACACAGACACATTACTGACCTCGGACCCTTGTTCCCACCTAGTTCAGCTTTGTACAGGGCAGATCCTGCCTTTTGCACCTAGTTGACTACTATGAAACTGTCAGTAGGGCCATCGATGAGGGCTACGCAGTCCACACAGCCTACCTGCACTTGGCTAAGGCCTGTGACACAATACCACACTCAGGCATCATAGCAAGCTCAACAGCTGACATATAACAGCATATGTCGCAGGATAGGTTGCAAAATGGCTAAGAAACAGAACCCATAAAGTCAACATTGCAGGTGCCTTGTCAGATTCAAGCCAGTCACAGGTGGTGTCCCACAAGGATGTGTCCTGGGACCCCTCTTAATTGGTATTTACTTTTTGTGAAAGCAAACATAGGGGTTGTGGCTGACAAAGTTTGCAGATGACTGCAACCTAGGCACCATAGTGAATACATCAGCCGCACACATACTACAGAATGCCCGTTCGGATAGCTGGTGCCAGACGCATGGCCTGAAACTGAATGCAACTGATGTGTATTCATCCCCTTTGGGAGGAACAAAGTACCCACAGATCAATACATAGACAGCAACCCACTGAGCACAGACAAATCAGACACCTGGGGACACATGTAGATAGTGACATCTCTTTTGACACCCCTGTTGCCAAAGTGGTTAGGAAGACTTTCTATCTTGTCCACCTTATCATGGAGGGTTTTCCATCAAGATCATAGGAGGTCATTGTTCCACTATCCTTATCCCTTATCAGGCCCATGATTGAATACAAAGCCCCATATGGTATGTACCTGGTGCAACAGCTGGAGACACCCCAAAAGTACCTACCATGAAGATCAGGGTTCTTCAACACATGTCATATGCTTCCAGAATAGAGGAAATCCAGCTTTGTTCAGTGTCATACCGCATGTGTACAGGTGACCTATGCCTGACATACAAGACCATGTCCAATCAGGATTTGGTGGACATGCTCCACTGCAAGCAATCCAAATCCACCAGAGCCATGAGAGCTGAGGATTTGAACCTCAGCACATACATGTATAGGACATGCTGGAGGGACAGAGTCATAACTCAGAGGCATCTCACACTCTAGCAGAGTATCCCAGTCCATGTTTGACAGAGTCCCTCACTGACTCTCTTCAGGAGACATCTGGACAACTGCATATGAGACGGAGGCACAGACTAGACAGAGGCACAGTCATGTTATTCAATTACGTAAGGGGGTCATACTGTGTCACTACTAAGTCAGAGGCACAATCTTCAGAATCTATTCTGTACACTTATTACCAGTATAAGGGGTGGCAATAGCCACATCACTATGGCTAGGCTTATACATGCACTAGGGCAGATAGCATAGTAGTAGACTATGACACTATGAAACACGGTGTATGTGTAGATTGTCAATCAAACAGTATGGTGTGGTTTGGGGGGCTTGATATCTCCCTGTATTCCAACATTGTTTTGTCTATTCCTTCTAGCATGTCTAGAGATCAGTTGCTAGTGTCCTCTCCTGCTCAGCTGGTGAACCTGGGAATAATGAGGCAATGCACTTGCCTCATGTACACTGACAACCTTCTCCTTCTGCCATAAAACACACATACATGTGAGAGATGCAACTATATAACCAAAGTGGAGGCTGAGCTCTTTCATAGGACTAGGACCAGAGAGAAGGTGAAGGTAACCACACACATCACAAATCCAGTCTCACATGGCACTATGACAACTTAAGATCATACACATAGACACACAGAGACTCGGAGGCTCTGATCAGAATTCTAATGGCACAGCAGACACTCAACTGCCTCCACAGGGCACAGCACATGCAACACATTGACCACAGAGTTGGTGTGCCAAACAGTCACAGCCCTTAAGGCCAAACACAATGCCAGACACACTTGTAATAGGTGACTCCATAGTCAGACACATTGTCCCGCTCACCAGGGTAAGGGGTCACAGTAAGCTGCCTGGGCACTGGAATCCATCACATAATGCAAGCACCCAGGTCACTGAACTGCAAGTACAGGTCTGACCCAGTCATTATCCATGCTGGTGTGAACGACCTGAGATGTACCTCCCTGGACTACATGGAAAAGAGACATAGAGGATCCCTCTGATTATGTAGGCCAGGCAGGTATGACCCTGACCTTCAGCAGTATCCTACCTTCACCACGTATGATGCCACATAAACAGAGACAAGATGATCAGCTGTAATATTTTGCTTAGACTATGGTGTCATTCAAAGGGGGGCCAATGTCTGTCTGCCTGGGATGACATGCTGGACAGGCCACGGTGATTTGCAAGGGACACCTGTCACCCCTGGGCTTCCGGATTTCGGATGATGCTCTTGCCACCCCCATTGTGCCTTTTTTATGCAAGATTCAGATTCTACACCTACCACCCTAGAACACAGTAAAGGAAAGACACTAAGGGTACTGCTGCTCAATGCCAGAGGTCTCAACCTCAAGCTGCACACACTCTATGCCCTTCTCAGTATGTAGCACATTGATGTCTGTGCTGTGCCTGAAACCTGGTTCACAGCTTCTGACAGCCCCCGGGCACTATGGGGTGTTACCTCATATCATGCATTCCGCACCAGCATCCGGACAACACCAAGAAGGATGGTGGGTGACCATATTCATCAAGGACACCCTCACCTCATTGTTGGTGGCAACACACGATGCATTGGAGACCATCCAGGTGCCAGTGACCGTGAGGCAAGACTGCTCTGCAGTTTGTAGCATGTTACATGCCACCCTCTCAAACTCAGGTACCTCACACAGCTATCCTGCAAACACTGAAGGGATAAATGTATCTCCAAACACCATCCTACTGGGTGATTCCAACTATCCACATATAGACTGGGATCACTAATCATGCCACAACACTCTAACACAAAGGTTCCAAGAGTTCATACACTGAAATGCCAGGGAAAGCAACTGGTCCCAATCCTCAAGTGGGCACATACTAGAACTCATCATCACGAACATGGGGTCACACTGTTCAACACCAGAAGTATACCCATCATTGGTGAGATCAGATCATGGACTACTCTCAGTGGGAGTCCACATCCCACCCACACCCCAGATGGAAAAACAAACAGTGCAGACCTTCTCAAATGCTGACTTCACATTTCTAAGGACTGGTGTGGTCTCTTTCAAGGCCCCCCAAACCAGCGGACACCATTACCCAAGCCACTGTATCACTTAGAAATGCCTTCTACCAGCACCTCCAGGACTGCATGGATCAGGCAATCCCAAACAAAACAAAGACTCTTTGTACCACAGGCAAGCATCCAGTCTGGTGGACCCTAGCCATAAACAAGCTCTACAACACAAGGAAGGAGCTACTACAAGATAGAGCGTAATCTGTAGGAGGGAAGACACCCCCGCTCATTATGAGTAAAACACTGGGTTCCCCATACAATCATCCGAGGCAAGTTTTGAGAGTAAACCCACTCAGGACTCAAGGGACAATCATGAGGCCATTTTGCCTATGTTTGAAACCTGGGAGGAACTCCCAGATATGCTCAGAATTAGTTCGAATGATGTAGATATCACTGCACCTACAGACATTGCCAACATACTGGCTGACAGGTTCAGTGCAGATTTCTCCCCTCCCCAACTGGAGGGTATCTACACCAGAGGATTGTAGCCCCCAAACATTCCACTGCTGGGGGGGAACTGCTCTATCCAAGGCAGAAAACACTTTATCCATGGGACCAGATGGTGTCCCCAGTTGTGTGCTCCATGAACTCAATGAGTAATTACACCTGCAGTTAGGGCAGCTGTTTAATCTTAGCCTCACCTCAGGATATGTGCCCAAGGAGTGGCATACGGCAATGGTGGACCCACTTCACAAAGGAGGTGCCTCCACCAACCCCGAAACTACCATCCCATCAGCTTGACAAGCCTGTTCTGCTAAGCTATGGAGAGGATCATAATGGGAATTATAAATGAAGACATAGGGGACTTGCAGACATTGGATCCAATCCAGTTTGGCTTTGTCAAGGGCAGATCATGCCTTTTAAACTTGGTTGACTTTTTCAAAACAGTCACCCAGGCCATTGACGGGCAAGGCAGTCCACACAGCCTACCTTGACCTGGCTATGGCTTTCGACACAATACCCACTCAGGTATCATTGAAAACATCACCAGCTTAATTGTGAACCCATACATCACAGCATGGGATGCAAACTGCTAAGTGATGGAACACACAGGGTCAAAGTTGCTGGTGCCATGTCACACTCCAGAGCTGTCACAAGTGGTGTCCCACAGGGCTCAGTCCTGGGCCCACATTTGTTCAGCATCTACTTTTCAGAAGTACGAGCAAACACAGGAGGATTATGGCTGACAAAGTTTGAAGATGACTGCAAACTGGGAAGCATAGTTGGAAACCCATCTGACACAGACATCCTTCAGAAGGGTCTCATAGACACAGATAACTGGTGCCACAGCCATGGCCTTACATTAAACACTAAACAATGCATAGCCATACCCTTCAGGAAGAATAAGGTTACCACTACTTCCCATCTAGGTGGCAATCCTCTAAGCACAGAGGAGGTTATCAGGGACCTGGGCACCCAGGTTGACAGTAACCTTTTGTTTGACACTCACATTGCCAGGGTAGTTTGGAAGGCCTTCTACATTGGCCAACTCATCATGCAGGGATTCACATCTAGATCAAGGGAGGTCATTGTTCCCTGTACGCATCACTCATCAGACCAATGATTGCATACAATGCCCCATTCAGAATGTATCTGACCCAACACCTGCGGCAATTGGATGGGCCCACAGAGTCCTCAACAGGGAGTGAAAGGGTCTCAAACATATTTCTTATGCTGCCCGACTGACGGAATTCCAGCTGTATTCAGTCACTTACCGTCTGCTCAGAGGTGACCTGTGCCTGACATACAAGGCTATGTCCAACCCAGAATTATTGAACATGCTTCACCTCAAGACCTCTACATCCATCAGAACTACAAGGGCAGGAGACCTAAACCTCAACACAGATATTAATAGGATGTGCTGGAGGGACAGATTCATCACCCAGAGAGTCCCTATGCTGTGGAACAACATCCTGGTACATGTGAGGCTGAGCACCTCACTGGCTTTGTTCAAGTGAGATCTTGACCAATGGATGGGAGATTGCAGGTATACCCCAGGGATAACCTCAGTATCACTGCTTGACAGAGGCACAGCAAAATAATGGGCATGTTATCCATCAACTTGAAGGGGTGGCAGAAGCCACAAAACTCTGGGCTAGGCTTATTAATGCCCTAGGGCAGATAGCCTAGTATGAACCTATGAACCTATGAACATAGGCCTGGGGCAGTTCCTGCTATTAGGACAGTGGTCTGCAGCAAGCTATATAGTAGTAGTCGTTTTTAGCCATTGGTTTTTGACCATGGCTATTCCATGTTGCTTCTTGTTGTGGTACAAACATGGGTGTGTGGTTATCCATGCTATTTATTGCTAGTCACCCTCATTTTGTATCTTGTTCCATGTTTTTGCACATGTACATCACTGTATGACGTGTGACCTGGTAGTGTCAGGGTGCTGATGTGGGCTTTGACCCTGTTTTCTATTACAGCACTGATATCTACATTCTCTATACTGTGTGTGTTTACACTGCACACATCTTGATGTTTATACTTCTGGCATTGGGTAGCATTACATCTAGGTTCCTATCCGTTGTGGTACCCATGAGGTGGGTTTGTGTTTTTGTGGTTTATGATTCTTGAGGGTGGATGTTAGTTGGGGTCCTCAGGTGTGCATATGGTACATGATATTACATTACATAACACATGGCATTCATGCCTCAGGTGGTGCTGCAGGGCCACCTCTGTCGGATACACATACTACACTCCCTGTACATGTTTGGAGAAGCAGGTTTTGTCATATTGGGCATCCCTGTTACTGTGAATGAGTCCAGAGTGGGTATCAGTCCCAGTGTTCCTACTGACCAGCGTATGTGCTATGCGTTGCCTCTTTGCCAAGGCCCAGGGCATACTAGGCACGCCTCGCTGCCTACTGGGACAAGGTCAGGTTGTTCCTCCTCCGAGTCACCCTGCCTGTGGTGGCCTTGCTTAATGGTGGGGGATGTTTGGCCCAGCCCTGTGCTGAATCCTGCTGCTGGCTGTTCTGGGATCATATTATGTAGCATAGCATATCGATCATTTGGGTACATATGGTTAGTGTGTACTGCAAAGGCTCCACCAGATGTGTCCAGACACGGAACGCGGCTTGAGCAGCCCAAACACCGCTCTATGATAATACGTGTTTGTCACGTGTGCCTCATTATGGGCGTTCCTGTTCAGGTGTGTGTGCATTTCTGATGGGTGTCATCAGCCTGACTCAAGTGCATAACCTGCATCCCCACTAGGTGTCCGTGTAGGAAGTCCCCATTAACAGATGATTGCTACTGCTGCGTCAGATGCCAGATATAGAATGTGGCTCCAGGACATGTACACACATTCATTATTATGCCCTGGGCATCACACGACCTGGCGGTTGATGGAGGTATCCCTTGCGGTTAATATGGGCTCTACCCGCTCCTGCTGGTGCTTTGATCGTGTAATAACGTGCAGTCCTGGCATGATACCTCAGGGTATTCCGGCTATTTGCTGGAAGAGGCATGTTGCTGGCCAATACCACCACGGGCATTGGGGAAATATACATGATCACCGACATGTGCTGACATGGCATCCAGGAACTGGTGTGGTACCCTGGAGGCTGATGCCTGATATCCCCATCATATCGCCAGTTGGTCTCTGGAAGGTACCTGTTGCTAGTATTCTTGAAGTAACCCACATACCTTGGTTTCCACTGGGATGGGTTCCCCTCTGTTGGTTCTGTGTGTGAGGCGTGGCCTGCACAGCTCAACAATCTGCTGCAGGAGCTCTCTGTCCACTCTATAGCGCTCTACTATCTCCAGCTCATGCAACCCATGGTAGGTGACCCTGGGCCTGTATACTCTTCTCCTTCTCCTCACTCTGGGTTGTCTGTCAGCATCTGCATTATCACCACCCTCAGCAATCGCCTATGCCTGATTATAATAGCTATGGCAGCCCCTAGCATTTCTGCTCTGAGTTCAGCTTTTTCAGTTTTCAATTCTGATAGCTTAGTTTCTGGCAGTATCTGTTGTGAGAAACAGCCTGCACTGCTCTTTGCAGTGTTTTAAGTGCTGGGTTGGGCTTCTAGTCTGCCTGTGTAATTGCCTGCTTCTAATTGTTTCCACCAATTAACTCCAGTAGTATCTTCTGGCAGTTTCCCTGGATTTTAGTTGTTTCCTGTTTCCTTTCTGTTTCCTGAGGGGGAGCAATGTGCACACCAGCTTAAACACGCTCACAGTCACTTAAAGCGCACATCCCTACACGGTGTTACACGCACACATCCTTACACGGTGTGAACTAGGCTGATTCATGCTAAACGCGACACTGCCTTACACGTGCGCCGCGCAAACCATTGTAAACGGTTTGCAACACGCTCCACATGTTGAACCTGCCTTACACCAGCGCGCATGCATGCGTATTTCAAGAAACTTTGAGTGTAGGGATAGCGTACCCTCAATTTCTTACTTTCCTAGTGTTCTGTTGGGACACACCTCCCTCCCTGATGTCTGTCTGTCATCTGTTACCTTACATTGCCCTCCAATCTGGTACATTTATTGCTATCATTCCCCCCCATGATGTCACCTACCTCTTACTCTGTTCCTCCCCCTTCTCTAACTCTTACACTACTCAGACAGTGCTCATTACCTATGTGACAGTGTGATTCAGTATTGTAACCCTCATTTACATAGGATTGCCTAGTAATGACTAGTTACATGTCTTACACGGAGCTTCCCCCCCTTGACAACCAGTAAACGGAGGCCATATTGTTTTTGGTCTGCAAGTCCCTCCATTGACATTCAATGTAATACATAAATCCCACAATTGTGGGCTTATAAGCTTCGGTTTTCAGTTTTAGGTAGCGCACCCCGTTTGCGGTGTGCTGCAGTTAAACCAAAATCTCGTGAAAAAAAGTTATATAACTTATTTTTGCAACATTTTTTCACGCCAATGCCCACATTTTTGCCCTTTGGCATGCTAAGCATATGCACCCTTTATTTGGAGCTGACATAGCTCCGTTTTAATTTGCAGAAATGTACTCAGTTGTCAGCTGAGTACATTTCTGCATGTCCGTTACACGGACTGGTTTCTCGTGGATCGCTCAGATACCTCATTTGCATATCTTTGAGCTGCAAATGAGGTATTGAGCATTTCCGCCACTCCGTGTAAGAGACGTGTTAGCTGTCTCTTACACGGAGATTTGGGCTGTTGCTGAATCAGGAGGCTTACACTACTCTTGAACTCCGTGTAAGCCTTCCTGAATCTGGCCCCGTGTGTATGTAAACTAGTCTCTAAAACTAAATCTTCTACTTCAGTCAACACTTCTAAGGTATATGACATTAGACATCTTGTTACATGCGACATTGAATGGATTGTCTACATGGCAGTTTGCCCGTGTGGTGCTTTTTTATGTAGGGCAAACATCTCATCCCTTTAAGAATAGGACAGCTACATTATCTGTAAATGAAATAGGAGCATTACATAAACATATTACTGAACATGCAGCTGCCCACTTGATTTTTGCTGGTTTGTATGACATGGAATAATTTATCCACAATGACTAAACATAAATTATTGGATTACAAAGAAAGGCTTTGGAAAATAAA
>NW_025051598.1:0-12624 GCF_019279795.1 Protopterus annectens | reverse complement strand
GCCCTTCCTGCATTGATTGGTGTTAATTGCTTCAGTTACGGATACATTTACACTGCTTCCGCAGATTTCATTCTCCCGCGTTACCTTCCTATATCCCTGGTTGTTGCCGTGGTGAGGCCGCGTCACATGACTGGTTTCGGGAACGTAGAGTAGATCCTCGTGCACGGCATGCATTTGTAATGCCAGATTCTGTACTGTCAAGCGATCTATTTCCTAACCACGCTTCAGTCATGATGCTGTAATATGCATTTATTACAGCCCAGATTTGCTGTCCTCCAATATCCTTCCTCCTACAGTGGCACACCCTGTGTGGTTGACATGTATCTCGTGGTAGGCCACCTACGGATTGTAGTACCACTACGCCCGCTTGCTCTATCCTCTTACGCTGGCGCCGCTTTTGGCGATTACCACTATTATCTGCCTCATTTGCATGGAATTGACTACTGAATGCCACCTGGTTACGGCGCTGGACACCGCCTTCCACCCTTGACAACCATTGCGCTGTTGCAGCTTTACCCATACATCGCTATGGTATTAGCTGGTGGCTGTGCAGCTGATTTGGTGTTCTAATGCTCTTTTCGACATTATCATATTATTTCATTGCTTTACAACTTCTGTGCACACATCCCGGGGTCTGGGTTGTTCTTTTCACGCCATTTATGTCATTTTTACATTTTGTGCATATTTTCTTTGGACATTCTCGGGGTGCCTTTCCGACATTGGCATATTGCACCTATATGATACCTGACTTTGACAGCCTTCCGTTACTCCTCCGTATGTTGGGTAAAATGTAAACCGCTTTTTGGTTTACATTGACCGCGTCTTAATACGCTTACGCCTTCGTTATGCTTTATCTTCAGGATCGGCTATTGCCCTCTTCATTTGCATGGTGCAATACCGCACACAGTGTGTTTTTGTATACCAATCGCCGGGGGACGGTCCGGCGCCTTAACGCCCGGTAGTGCACGTGGAATTCATTCATACCTGAATCGCTCAGCAGCCATATTTGGCGTTATAACGCCGACGCTATGCTGGCGCCTGGCGCAAGGTTCATGAATCCCGGGGACAGTTTAAAACTTAATTGAAAAAAACAACAGTAGGATACTAGTAGTTATGTGGCTGAGTACTAGAATATTGTATGCAATAAACAAAAATTTAAAACTTAATATAAAATAAAACAGCAGCAGAATGTTGTCAGCCCTGCATCTGGGTAGTAGAATATTTTACCCATAAACACAGTTTTAAAACTTAATATAGAAATAAAACAGCAGCAGGTTGCTGGCAGCTTCGTGGCTGGGTAGTATAATGTTGTACACATTAAGCAATTTTTAAAAAACTTAATATAAAAATAAAATGGCAGCAGGATGTTGACAGTCCTGTTGCTGGATAGTACCATATTGTACTCGTTAAACAAAGTTTTAAAACTTAATATAAAAATAAAGCAGCAGCAGGATGCTGGCTGCCCTGAGGCTGGGATGTAGAATATTGTAGCCATTAAACAAAATTTAAAATCTTCATATAAAAATAAAATATCAGCAGGATATTATCAGCCCTGTGTCTGGCTAGTAAGATATTGTACCCATTAAACAAATTTTTTAAACTTAATATAAAAATAAAACAGCTGCATAATGCTGGCAACCCTGTGGGTGGGTAGTAGAATATTGTAGCCATTAAACATTTTTTTAAACTTAATATAAAAAAAACAACAGCAGGATGCTGGCAGCCCTCTGGGTGGTAGAATAATATTGTATCCATTAAACAAATTTTTAAAAGGTAATATAAAAATAAAACAACAGCAAGATACTGGCTGTCATGTGGCTGGGTACAAGGATATTGTAGACAATAAACAAAATTTTAAAACTTAATATAAAATAAAACAGGAGCAGAATGTTGGCAGCCCTTCGTCTGGGTAGCAGAATATTGTACCCATTAAACAAATCTTTAAATATTAATATAGAAATAAAACAGCAGCAGGATGATAGCAGCCCCGTGGTTGGTAGTAGAATATTGTACCCATTAAACACATTTTTAAAACTTAACATAAAATGAAAACAGCAGCAGGATGTTGTCAGTCCTTTTGCTGTGTAGTAGAATATTGTAACTATTAAACTAATTTAAAAAAAGTAATATAAAAATAAAACACAGGAGAATACAGTGAGCCTTGTGGCTGGGTAGCAGAATGTTGTACCCATTAAACAAATTTTTAAAAGTTAATATAAAAATAAAATGTCAGCATGCTAGGAACCCTGTTGCTAGGTAGTAGAATATTGTTCGCATTAAACAAATGTTTAAAACTTAATATAAAAATAAAACAGCAGCAGGATGCTGCCAGCCCTGTGGCTGGTTAATAGAATATTGTACCTGTTAAACAATTTTTTAAAAACTTGATATAAAAATAAAACAACAGCAGGATGCTGGTAGCCCTGTGGCTGGGTAGTAGAATATTTTACCCATTAAACAATTGTTTTAAATCTTAATATAAAAGAAAACAGCAGCAGGATGCTGCCAGCCCTGTTGCTGGGTAGTAGAATATTGTACCCATTAAAAACATTTGTAAAACTTAACATAAAAATAAAACAGCAGCAGGATGTTGTCAGCCCTGTGGCTTTGCAGTAGAATATTGTATCCATTAAACACATTTTTAAAACATAATATAAAAACAAAACAGCAGCAGGATGCTGGCAGCCCAGTGTGTATGTAGTAGAATATTGTACCCATGAAACACATTTTGAAACATAATATAAATATAAAACAGCAGCAGGATACTGGCAGCCTGTGGCTGGATTGTAGAATATTGTACCCATTAAACACATTTTTAAAACTTAACATAAAAATAAAACAGCAGCAGGAATTCGTCAGCCCTGCTGCTGTGTAGTAGAATATTGTACCCGTTAAATTTTAAACCGAAATATAAAAATAAAACAGCAGCAGGATGCTGGCAGCCCTGTGGCTGGTTAGTAGAATACTGTACCCATTAAACAATTTTTTAAAACTTAATATAAAAGTAAAACAGCAGCAGGATGCTGGCAGCTCCCTTGCTGGGTAGTAGCATACTGTACCTGTTAAACAAATGTGTAAAACCTAATATAAAAATAAAACAGCACCAGGATGCTTGCAGCCCTGTGGCTGGGTAGTAGAATATTCTACCCATTAAACAATTTTTAAAATTTAATATAAAAATAAAATCGCAGCAGGATGCTGCCAGCCCTGTGGCTGGGTAGTAGAATATTTTGTTGTTGTGTCTTTCGGCTTTTCCCGGTTAGGGGTCACCACAGCGGAACTCCGGTCCACTAATGATTGGCAGTAGATTTTTACATGCCGATTTGCCGGCCCTGACGAACAACCTTCAATGAAGGTACACCCATTCATGCATGTCTCCACACAGAAGACGCTCTAGCTGGGAATCGAACGGGACAATGTCTTACTGTGAGGCGACAACGCTACCGCAGCACCACCACCACAGTTGGGTAGTAGAATATTGTATCTGTTAAACAATTTTTTAAAACTTCATATAGAAAAAAAAACAACAGGATTTTGTCAGCCCTGTGGCTCTGTAGTAGAATATTGTACCCATTAAAAACATTTTTAAAACTTAACATAAAAATAAAACAGCAGCAGGATTTTGTCAGCCCTGTGGATTTGTAGTAGAATATTGTACCCATTAAACAAATTTTTAAAACATAATAACAAAATAAAACAGGAGCAGGATGCTGGCAGCTGTGTGGGTGGGTAGTAGAATATTGTAGCCATGAAACAAATTTTAAACATAATATAAAAATAAAACAGCAGCAGGATACAGGCAGCCTGTGGCTGGATACTAGAATATTGAAACCATTAAACACATTTTTAAAAACTTAATAAAAAAATAAAACAGAGCAGGATGTTGTCGGCCCTGTGAGTATGTAGTATAATATTGTCCCCATTAAACAAATTTTGAAAAAGTAATATAAAATTAAAACAACAACAAAATACATGGAGCCCTGTGACTAGGTAGCAGAATATTGTACCATGAAACAAAAATGTAAAACTTAATATAAAAGTAAAATGTCAGGATGCAGGGAACCCTGAGGCTAGGGGATAGAATATTGTACACATTAAACACATTTTTAAAACTTAATACAAAAATAAGACAGCAGCAGGATGCTGGAAGCGCTTCAGCTGGGTAGTAGAATATTGCACTCATTGAACACATTTTTAAAACGTAATATAAAAAAAACAGCAACAGGATGCTGCCCACCCTGTAGCTGGGTAGTAGAATACTGTACTTATTAGACAAATATTTTAAATTAATTTGAAAATAAAAGAGCAGAAGGATGCTGGCAGCCCTGTTGCTGGGTAGGATAATATTCTACCCATTAAGCATTTTTTTTAATTTAATATAAAAATAAAACAGCAGCAGGATGCTACCAGCCCTGATGCTGGGTAGTATAATATTGTACTCATTAAACACATTTTTAAAACTTAACATCAAAATAAAATAGCAGCAGGATGTTGTCAGCCCTGTGGCTTTGTAGTAGAATATTGTACCCATTAAACAAATTTTTAAACATAATATAAAAATAAAACAGCAGCAGGATACTGGCAGCCTGCAGCTGGATATTAGAATATTGTACCCATTAAACACATTTTTAAAACTTAACATAAAAATAAAACAGCAGCAGGATTTTGTCAGCTCTGTTGCTGTGTAGTAGAACATTGTACCTGTTAAACAAATTTTAAACCGAAATATACAAATAAAACAGCAGCAGGATGCTGTCAGCCCTGTGGCTGGATAGTAGAATATTGTACAAATTAAACATTTTTTTAAATTTGTATAAAAATAAAACAGCAGCAGGATGCTGGCAGCTCTGTGGCTGGGTAGTAGCATATTTTACATGTTAAACAAATTTGTAAAACTTAATATAAAAATAAAACAGCAGCAGGATGCAGGCAGCCCTGTGGCTGTGTAGTAGAATATTCTACACATTAAACAAGTTTTAAAATTTAATAAAAAAAACAGCAGCAGGATGCTGCCAGCCTTGTTGTAATCATTAAACAATTGTTTAAATTTAATATAAAATAGAACAGCAGCAGGATGCTGGCAGCCTGTTTGCTGGGTAGTAGAATATTCTAACCCTTAAAAAATTTAATTTAAAAATAAAACAGCATCAGGATCCTGCCAGCCCTGTTGTAATGATTAAAGGAATTTTAAAATTTTAATATAAAAAAATGTCAGCAGCATGTTGGCAGCCCTTTGGCTGGATAGTACTATATTGTACCCATTAAACAAAAATTTTAAACTTAATATAAAAATAAAACAGCAGCAGGATGCTGGTATCCCTGTGTCTGGGTAGTAGAGTATTGTAACCATTAAACAAATGTTTAAAACTTAAAACTTAATATAAAAATAAAGCAGCAGAAGGATGCTGGCAGTCCTGTGGCTGGGTTATAGAATATTGTAGCCATTAAACAACATTTTAAAATTTCATATTAAATAAAACATCAGCAGGATATTATCAGTCATGTATCTGGGTAGTAAGATACCCACTAAACAAATTTTTAAAACTTAATATAAGAATAAAACAGCAGCAGAATGCTGGCAACCCTGTGGGTGGGTAGTAGAATATTGTAGTCATTAAACATTATTTTAAACATAATACAAAAATAAAACAACAGCAAGTTGCTGGCAGCCCTCTGGATGGGTAGAAGAATATTGTATCCCTTAAACAATTTTTAAAAATGTAATATAAAAATAAAACAACAGCAGGATACTGGCAGCCATGTGGCTTGCTACTAGAATATTGTACACAATAAACAAAAATTTAAAACTTAATATAAAATAAAACAGCAGCAGAATGTTGTCAGCCCTGCATCTGGGTAGTAGAATATTTTACCCATTAAACACAGTTTTAAAACTTAATATAGAAATAAAACAACAGCAGGTTGCTGGCAGCTTGGTGGCTGGGTAGTAGCATATTGTACCAGTAAAACAAATTTGTAAAGCTTAATATAACAATAAAACAGCAGCAGGATGCTGGCAGCCCTGTGGCAGGGTAGTATAATGTTGTACACATTAAGCAATTTTTTTAAAACTTAATATAAAAATAAAATGGCAGCAGGATGTTGGCAGCCCTGTTGCTGGAGAGTACCATATTGTACCCGTTAACCAAATTTTTAAAACTTAATATAAAAATAAAGCAGCAGCAGGATGCTGGACGCCCTGTGGCTGGGTTGTAGAATATTGTAGCCATTAAACAAAATTTTAAAACTTAATATAGAAATAAAATATCAGCAGGATATTATCAGCCCTGTGTTTGGATAGTAAGATATTGTACCCTTTAAACAAATTTTTAAAAGTTAATATAACAATAAAACAGCTGCATGATGCTGGCAACCCTGTGTGTGGGTAGTAGAATAGTGTAGCCATTAAACATTTTTTTAAACTTAATATAAAAAAAACAACAGCAGGATGCTGGCAGCCCTCTGGGTGGTAGAAGAATATTGTATCCATTAAACAAATTTTTAAAAGGTAATATAAAAATAAAACAACAGCAAGATACTGGCTGTCATGTGGCTGGGTACAAGGATATTGTAGACAATAAACAAAATTTTAAAACTTAATATAAAATAAAACAGGAGCATAATGTTGGCAGCCCTTTGTCTGGGTAGCAGAATATTGTACCCATTAAACAAAATTTTAAATCTTAATATAGAAATAAAACAGCAGCAGGATGCTAGCAGCCCTGTGGTTGGTAGTAGAATATTGTACCCATTAAACACATTTTTAAAACTTAATATAAAAAATAAAACAGCAGCAGTATCCTGGCAGCCATGTGGCTAGGTAGTAGAATATTGTAGCCATTAAAAACATTTTATAACTTAATATGAAAATAAAACAACAGCAGGATGTTTTTGGCCCTGTGGCTATGTAGTAGAATGTTCTATCCATTAAACAAATTTTTAAAATGAAATATAAAAATAAAACAGCCTCAGGATGCTGGCAGCCCTGTGGTGTGGTAGCAGAATATTGTACCCATTAAACAAAGTTTGAAAAAGTAATATCAAATTAAAACAGA
The DNA here is from genome assembly GCF_019279795.1 of Protopterus annectens. Taxonomy (NCBI): domain Eukaryota; kingdom Metazoa; phylum Chordata; order Ceratodontiformes; family Protopteridae; genus Protopterus; species Protopterus annectens. The sequence continues at coordinate 5,569 of NW_025051598.1, read as the reverse complement.
AACAAAATACATGGAGCCCTGTGGCTAGGTAGCAGAATAATGTACCCATGAAACAAATTTTTAAAACTTAATATAAAAATAAAATGTCAGGATGCTGGGAATCCTTTGGCTAGGTAGTAGAATATTTTACATGTTAAACACATTTTTAAAACTTAATATAAAAATAAGAGAGCAGCAGGATGCTGGCAGCCCTGTGGCTGGGTAGTAGAATATTGCACTCATTGAACAAATTTTTAAAACCTAATAGTAAAAAAACAGCAGCAGGATGCTGCCAGCCCTGTGGCTGGGTAGTAGAATATTGTACCTATTAGACAAATATTTAAAGTTAATATGAAAATAAAGAAAACAGCAGGATGCTGGCAGCCCTGTGGATGGGTAGGAGAATATTCTACCCATTAAACAATTTTAAAACTTAACATAAAAATAAAAGAGCAGCAGGATGTTGTCAGTCCTGTGGCTTTGTAGTAAAATATTGTACCCATTAAACTTATTTTTAAAACATAATATAAAAATAAAGCAGCAGCAGGATGCTGGCAGCACTGTGTGTATGTAGTAGAATATTGTACCCATTAAACAAATTTAAAAAAGTAATATAAAAATAAAACACAGGAGAATACAGTGAGCCTTGTGGCTGGGTAGCAGAATGTTGTACCCATTAAACAAATTTTTAAAAGTTAATATAAAAATAAAATGTCAGCATGCTAGGAACCCTGTTGCTAGGTAGTAGAATATTGTTCGCATTAAACAAATGTTTAAAACTTAATATAAAAATAAAACAGCAGCAGGATGCTGCCAGCCCTGTGGCTGGTTAATAGAATATTGTACCTGTTAAACAATTTTTAAAAACTTAATATAAAAATAAAACAACAGCAGGATGCTGGTAGCCCTGTGGCTGGGTAGTAGAATATTTTACCCATTAAACAATTGTTTTAAATCTTAATATAAAAGAAAACAGCAGCAGGATGCTGCCAGCCCTGTTGCTGGGTAGTAGAATATTGTACCCATTAAAAACATTTGTAAAACTTAACATAAAAATAAAACAGCAGCAGGATGTTGTCAGCCCTGTGGCTTTGCAGTAGAATATTGTATCCATTAAACACATTTTTAAAACATAATATAAAAACAAAACAGCAGCAGGATGCTGGCAGCCCAGTGTGTATGTAGTAGAATATTGTACCCATGAAACACATTTTGAAACATAATATAAATATAAAACAGCAGCAGGATACTGGCAGCCTGTGGCTGGATTGTAGAATATTGTACCCATTAAACACATTTTTAAAACTTAACATAAAAATAAAACAGCAGCAGGAATTCGTCAGCCCTGCTGCTGTGTAGTAGAATGTTGTACCCGTTAAATTTTAAACCAAAATATAAAAATAAAACAGCAGCAGGATGCTGGCAGCCCTGTGGCTGGTTAGTAGAATACTGTACCCATTAAACAATTTTTTAAAACTTAATATAAAAGTAAAACAGCAGCAGGATGCTGGCAGCTCCCTTGCTGGGTAGTAGCATACTGTACCTGTTAAACAAATGTGTAAAACCTAATATAAAAATAAAACAGCACCAGGATGCTTGCAGCCCTGTGGCTGGGTAGTAGAATATTCTACCCATTAAACAATTTTTAAAATTTAATATAAAAATAAAATTGCAGCAGGATGCTGCCAGCCCTGTGGCTGGGTAGTAGAATATTTTGTTGTTGTGTCTTTTGGCTTTTCCTGGTTAGGGGTCACCACAGCAGAACTCCGGTCCGCTAATGATTGGCAGTAGATTTTTACATGCCGATTTGCCGGCCCTGACGAACAACCTTCAACGAAGGTACACCCATTCATGCATGTCTCCACACAGAAGATGCTCTAGCTGGGAATCGAACGGGACAATGTCTTACTGTGAGGTGACAATGCTACCGCAGCACCACCACCACAGTTGGGTAGTAGAATATTGTATCTGTTAAACAATTTTTTAAAACTTCATATAGAAAAAAAAACAACAGGATGTTGTCAGCCCTGTGGCTCTGTAGTAGAATATTGTACCCATTAAAAACATTTTTAAAACTTAACATAAAAATAAAACAGCAGCAGGATTTTGTCAGCCCTGTGGATTTGTAGTAGAATATTGTACCCGTTAAACAAATTTTTAAAACATAATAACAAAATAAAACAGGAGCAGGATGCTGGCAGCTGTGTGGGTGGGTAGTAGAATATTGTAGCCATGAAACAAATTTTAAACATAATATAAAAATAAAACAGCAGCAGGATACTGGCAGCCTGTGGCTGGATACTAGAATATTGAAACCATTAAACACATTTTTAAAAACTTAATATAAAAATAAAACAGAGCAGGATGTTGTCGGCCCTGTGAGTATGTAGTATAATATTGTTCCCATTAAACAAATTTTGAAAAAGTAATATAAAATTAAAACAACAACAAAATACATGGAGCCCTGTGACTAGGTAGCAGAATATTGTACCCATGAAACAAAAATGTAAAACTTAATATAAAAATAAAATGTCAGGATGCAGGGAACCCTGAGGCTAGGGGGTAGAATATTGTACACATTAAACACATTTTTAAAACTTAATACAAAAATAAGACAGCAGCAGGATGCTGGAAGCGCTGCAGCTGGGTAGTAGAATATTGCACTCATTGAACACATTTTTAAAACCTAATATAAAAAAACAGCAACAGGATGCTGCCCACCCTGTGGCTGGGTAGTAGAATACTGTACTTATTAGACAAATATTTAAAATTAATATGAAAATAAAAGAGCAGAAGGATGCTGGCAGCCCTGTTGCTGGGTAGGATAATATTCTACCCATTAAGCATTTTTTTTAATTTAATATAAAAATAAAACAGCAGCAGGATGCTACCAGCCCTGCTGCTGGGTAGTATAATATTGTACTCATTAAACACATTTTTAAAACTTAACATCAAAATAAAATAGCAGCAGGATGTTGTCAGCCCTGTGGCTTTGTAGTAGAATATTGTACCCATTAAACAAATTTTTAAACATAATATAAAAATAAAACAGCAGCAGGATACTGGCAGCCTGCAGCTGGATATTAGAATATTGTACCCATTAAACACATTTTTAAAACTTAACATAAAAATAAAACAGCAGCAGGATTTTGTCAGCTCTGTTGCTGTGTAGTAGAACATTGTACCTGTTAAACAAATTTTAAACCGAAATATACAAATAAAACAGCAGCAGGATGCTGTCAGCCCTGTGGCTGGATAGTAGAATATTGTACAAATTAAACATTTTTTTAAAATTTGTATAAAAATAAAACAGCAGCAGGATGCTGGCAGCTCTGTGGCTGGGTAGTAGCATATTTTACATGTTAAACAAATTTGTAAAACTTAATATAAAAATAAAACAGCAGCAGGATGCAGGCAGCCCTGTGGCTGGGTAGTAGAATATTCTACACATAAAACAAGTTTTAAAATTTAATAAAAAAAAACAGCAGCAGGATGCTGCCAGCCTTGTTGTAATCATTAAACAATTGTTTAAATTTAATATAAAATAGAACAGCAGCAGGATGCTGGCAGCCTGTTTGCTGGGTAGTAGAATATTCTAACCCTTAAAAAAATTAAAATTTAATTTAAAAATAAAACAGCATCAGGATCCTGCCAGCCCTGTTGTAATGATTAAAGGAATTTTAAAATTTTAATATAAAAAAATGTCAGCAGCATGTTGGCAGCCCTTTGGCTGGATAGTACTATATTGTACCCATTAAACAAAAATTTTAAACTTAATATAAAAATAAAACAGCAGCAGGATGCTGGTATCCCTGTGTCTGGGTAGTAGAGTATTGTAACCATTAAACAAATGTTTAAAACTTAAAACTTAATATAAAAATAAAGCAGCAGAAGGATGCTGGCAGTCCTGTGGCTGGGTTATAGAATATTGTAGCCATTAAACAACATTTTAAAATTTCATATTAAATAAAACATCAGCAGGATATTATCAGTCATGTATCTGGGTAGTAAGATACCCACTAAACAAATTTTTAAAACTTAATATAAGAATAAAACAGCAGCAGAATGCTGGCAACCCTGTGGGTGGGTAGTAGAATATTGTAGTCATTAAACATTATTTTAAACATAATATAAAAATAAAACAACAGCAAGATGCTGGCAGCCCTCTGGATGGGTAGAAGAATATTGTATCCCTTAAACAATTTTTTAAAATGTAATATAAAAATAAAACAACAGCAGGATACTGGCAGCCATGTGGCTTGCTACTAGAATATTGTACACAATAAACAAAATTTTAAAACTTAATATAAAATAAAACAGCAGCAGGATGTTGTCAGCCCTGTGTCTGGGTAGTAGAATATTGTACGCATTAAACAAATTTTTAAAACTTAATATAGAAATAAAATAGCAGCAGGATGCTGGCAGCCCTGTGGTTGGGTAGTAGAATATTGTACCCTTTAAACAAATTTTTAAAACTTAATATAAAAAAATAAAACAGCAGCAGGATGCTGGCAGCCATGCGGCTGGGTAGTAGAATATTGTACCCATTAAACACAGTTTTAAAACTTAACATAAAAATAAAACAGCAGCAGGATGTTGGGAGTCTTGTGGCTGAGTAGTCGAATATTGTACCTATTAATCATTTTTTTAAAACTTAATATAAAAGTAAAACAGCAGCAGGATGCTGGCAGCTCTGTGGCTGGGTAGTTGCATATTGTACCCATTAAACAATTTCTAAAATGTAATATAAAAATAAAATACCAGCAGGATGCTGCCAGCCCTGTGGCTGGGTAGTAGAATATTGTGCCTGATGAAATAAATTTTAAAACTTAATATAAACATAAAAAAAAAGATGGATGCTGGCAGCCCTGTGGTTGTGTAGTAGAATATTGTACCCGTTAAATTTTTAAAACATAATATAAAAATAAAAGAGCAGCAGGATGCTGGTAGACCTGTGGGTGGGTAGTAGAATAGTGTACCCATGAAACACATTTTTTAACATACTATAAAATAAACAGCAGCAGGATAATGGCAGCCTGTGTCTGGATAGTAGAATATTGTAGCCCATTAAACAAATTGTTAAAACGTAATATAAAAATAAAACAGCAGCAGGATACTTGGAGCCCTTTGGCTGGGTAACAGAATATTGTACCCATTAAACACATTTTTAAAATGTAATATAAAAATAAAACAGCATTAGCATGCTGGCAGCTCTGTGGCTGGGTAGCAGAATATTGTACCCATTAAAAAATTTTGAATAAGTAATATAAAAATAAAACAGCAGCAGAAAAATGGGAACCCTGTGGCTAGGTAGCAGAATATTGTACCCATTAAACAAATTTTTGAAACTTAATATAAAAGTAAAACATCAGGATGCTGGGAACCCTGTGGCTAGATAGTAGAATATTGTACACATTAAAGAAATGTTTAAAATTTAATATAAAAATAAAACAGCAGCAGGATGCTGGCAGCCCTGTGGTGGAGTAGTAGAATATTGTACTCATTAAAAAAAATTAAAACTTAATATAAAAAAAACAGCAGCAAGGTGCTGACAGCCCTATCGCTCAGTAGTAGAATATTGTATCTAATA
>NW_025051597.1:2500-5000 GCF_019279795.1 Protopterus annectens | reverse complement strand
TTCTTGCTCTGTCACACCAAGTGCATGTCCTCTCCCCCGTCCATAAATTATCTTAGGCCTTCCTCTATTCCTCTTACCTGGCAGCTCCATCCTTAGCATCTTTTTCCCAATATACCCATCATCCCTCCTCAGCACATGTCCAAACCAACGTTGCCTCTTGCTTTGTCTCCAAACTGTCCAACATGAGCTGTCTAATATGATTCCTAATCCTATCCATCCTAGTCAGATTGCAAATCTTAACATCTTTAACTCTGCCACATCCAGCACTGACTTTTTTTTCCCCCCTTTTTAAAATTTTTTTCTCTCCCCCCCTTTTTTTTTTTTTTTAAGAAAATTTTAAAAAAATTTTTCCCCCCCCCTTTTTTTAATTTTTTCCCCCCCCTTTTTTTTCCCATTCTTAATTTTTTTGGGGTTTTTCCCAATTTTCCCCCCCCCCCCCCCCCCCTTTTTTTTTTTTCCCCCTTTTTTTTCCTTCTTCCCCCCCCCCTTTCCCCCCAACCCCCCCTTTAAAATCCCTTAAAAAAAATTTTTTTTAAAAATTTATCTGAAAAATTTCCCCGGGGGGGAAAATTTTTTTTTCCCCAAAAGGGAAAAAAAAAAACCCCCCCTTAAAACCCCCCCCTTTTTTTTTTCCCCCCCCCTTTTTTTTTTTAACTTTTTTTCCCTTTTTTTTTTTTTTTAAAAACCCAAAAAGTGTGTGTGTGTGTGTGTGTGTGTGTGTGTGTGTGTGTGTCCCGGGTTGTGTATGTGTGTCCCATGGTGTGTGTGTGTGAGTTTGTGTGTGCGTGTGCGTGTGTGTGTGTGTGTGTGTGTGTATGTGTGAGTGTGTGTGTCCCTGGGGGTGTGTATGAGTGTGTGTCCCGGGGGTGTGTGTGTGTTTGTGTGTGTGGGTGTGTGTGTGTGTGTGCCCCTCTTGGTGTGTGTGTGTGTGTTGTGTGTGTGTGCGTGTGCCCGGGGTGTGTTTGTGTTTTGGGGTGTTTTTTTGGTGTTTTGTTTTTTCCCTTTTGGTGTTTTTTTTGTTTTGTGGTGGTGTGTCCCTGGGTTGTTGGGAAAATTTTGGCGGGGTTGGTTTTCTGCTGAAAGGCCTGGTTGTGTTTGCATTTCCCCTTTTGGTGGGTTGTGTTTTTTTGGTTCCTGGGGGTTTGTTTCTACTTTTTGGGGCTTGTTGTTTGGGTTTTTGGGGGGCCTGTGTTTTGGGTTTTTTGGTGTTGGGGGTTGGGTGGTTGGTGGGGGTGTTCCCGGGGGTTTGTGGGAGGGTTTTTGGGGGGGTTTGTTGGGGGGCATTTTTGGGTAGTTTGGCGGGGTTTTTTGGGTGGTGGGGGTTTCGGGTCCGGGGTTTGGGGGGCATTTGTGGGCGGGTTGGTGGTGGGCTTGCCTGGCTTGCAGTTTTTTTTGTTGTGGTTGTGCCTGGTATGTTTTTGGTCAAAGGGTGGAAATTTTTTTGGGGAAAAAACGGGAAAGGGAAAAAGGGGAAAAATAAAAAGGGGGAATGGAAAAGGGGGAAAAAGGGAAAATTTTGGTGAAAAAATAAAAGAAAAAGGAACAAAAAGGAAACAGGGAAAAAAAGGAAAAAAAAAGGGAAACGAAAAGGGGAAAACAAACAGGAAAAAAAGGAAAAAAAAAAGGAAAAAAAAAAGGTCCCCATTAAAAGGAAACCCAAAAAAAAATTTTTTTAAAAGAAATGGAACAAAGGAAAACCAGTTTGGAAACCCCAGGAAAGGAAACGGGGCAGGAAAAAATTTTTTCTTGTAAAAACCCAGGGCAGGGGGGAAAAAATTTAAAAAACCCCACAAAAGGGGCGGGCAACAAAAGGGGAACCAGGGGCAACCCCTTTGGAAATGAAAACCCCAGCAGTGGCTTTAAAAGCCAAATGAAAAAATGAAAAAGGGGGGCATAATGGCAAAAAGGGGAAGGAATTGCACTAACAAAAATGGTATGTAATGGTGGAAAAAAAAAACCTGAAATTTAACAAAATAAAAAGGGAACCAAGAAAATTTTTCAAGGGTTTTCCAAAAAGGAAAAAAATTACCCACAAAAATTTAAAAGGATGCCAAAAAAAAAAAGGGAAAAAGTAATTCGGGAAAAAGGAAAAAAAAGGGGAAAAAACAAAACAAAGAAAATCCGGGGACACTGAAAAAATTTTTTTTAACCAACCAGTGAATTTAAAAAATATGTAGGCAAACACTGAATACCAACACATTTTAAAAACATGAAAACTTTTTGAAGGTGGAAGCATGAAGTGATAAACCCTTACAAAAAAAGATCTAAATGGTTTAAAAAAGTTTTATTTAGCTCCCTGGTGGAAGATGTTACAGAAGTTGCTATAAAACTGGATGCTAATGCAGTCAAATAAGGAAAGGCTAACAGTAAAAAATGTCCCCTGTAACAAAAGAAAAAAGCTAGAGCAAAAGAATTTAAAGAAAAGGAAGGAAAAATGAAAATTTCCAAAATCAAAATCAGGGACAGCCAGGGAAGCTAGGGGGGGAAAAAAAGAACTGGA
>NW_025051596.1:0-13284 GCF_019279795.1 Protopterus annectens | reverse complement strand
AAAATAAAAGGGATTGCATGATTCTAACTTAAGACCTGCAGGAAAATGTGCTTAAGATAGATTACCTAAACAAGTTTGTTAGTCTTTTGGGTCATGGGCCATACATACAAAAAAAAAAAAAAGATTTATTGCTAGCCATTGATGTTACAAGAAAAATGAGGAAGCATTCCCATTAGGTGGGGAAGCAGACAGCTCCAGTCAAGCTGGTTATCACTCTCTACCCATGCTAGGGGACTTGTGTTACTTGTCAATCCTATCCGAAAACCCTCAGTCTACAGAAGAAGGCATTACCTTTCCAATGGAAATGTAGAAAAGAGGCAAGGGGCAGGTGAAAAGGAAGAAATCAAAACTGAACATGGAAGAACATCTCTGTAAGAGAAAAAGAAGAGAAAGACAGATGTTGACTACATGGCTCAAGCTGTGGATTTACAATGCCAGCTGGATGAGAATTTAATATGCAATGAAAACAGTGGAATTGATAAGACTAATGGTGATCTATTCTTCGTAACAATTGATAGAGCAGAAATGACTGTATTAGAAGCTGAAGTTTCTTCAGAGATGGTCAGCAAAGATGTTCTTGTAATTGGAAATTCAGTTATTAAAGGAACTGATGCTTATATTTGCAGAGATGATAATGAACATCGAGTAGTGTTATGCTTGCCAGGAGCAAAAATAGAAGATGTGAAACAAGCCTTGGAACACCTTAATGTAAGGAAATACGGATCTGTTTTTATTCATGTTGGTACAAATGATTTCACCAACAAAGATTCCCCGACTGCTAAGTCGGGAACTGACAACCCTCCTAGATAGTATAGCTTGTACTGGTGTTAAGACATATTTTTCACAAATCACTTATAGAAAGGATAGTCAAGTCACTGTGAATGAAAAGATTTTTTGGATAAACACCTACATGGAAAAAATGTCCCGTTTGTGTAGAGCAACCAAGCCTTCTTTTGGGTGCACATATGTTCAGACAGGATGGTGTGCATTGGTCTAGAACAGGGAAGACAATTTTTGCAGCAGATATTTTGCAATATTTGACAAAACACTAGCCAGGATTTTTGCCTGGTCAAAAATGTAACGGTTCACAGCAACATTTGATGCATTTTTATTAGAAAATTTGCAACGTTCCCACAAGATTGATGTTCTTGTTTGTGAAACATGGTTAAAGAACAATGACTGGAAACCAATTCTGACAGGGTATAAATGTTTTTACTGTAACAGACATTCTAACAAAAAATCAGGTGGAGGTGTTATGATGAGGATTAAAGATAGCTATGAGACGTGATTATTGCATGTTCAGTGATAATGCCAATACTATAGACTGTAACTCTGACAAAGACAACCCTGGAACATATAACAATTGTTGGAGTGTATAGACCACCAAAGTCAAGTGCAGATGACATAGAGGAATTCCTACATTTCTTACATGAAACACAGGAGGGAAGAATAATATTAGCTGGGGACTTAAATTTTCCAGAAACAAACTGGAATAATATTAATTCAATGGGTCTATATTACAACGTTGAACTCACAGGAGTTCGAACATTGTAATATCGAACCCAAAAGTCAGAAATATGAAAATAGCGAAGCTACAGCACACAGATTTTTTTTTTCCTCCCTGAGAAAAAAATTGGTGGGTCGTTTTTGTGGCTTTGCTATTTCCTCCACTGTGGTGCGATCTCGGAGTTGGTATAGTTAAGTGGGGGTGTGTGTGGTGTGGGCACGGGGCTAAGCCGCAGGAGAGCTCCACTTTAGTTTAAGTTTAAAGTGTAAGTGTCTTTTTTTTTTTTTTTTTTTTTTTTTTTTTTTTTTTTTCTCTAATGGAACAGCAATCCCTCCCCCGGGTAAAAAATCACTGTTCTGTATTTTCGTAATTATTGTGTTTCGAATTTCGCGGTTCGATATTACAATGTTCGAACTCCTGTGAGCTCGTTGTAATATAGACCCGATTCAACAATGTTAATAAAGAAATTATTTGGAGAGTATATTCAGGAGCAACAAATGCTTCAGATTGGAAAATAAATACAGGGGACGGAGTATACTAGATATCATTTGCGTTCCCAAAGAAATTACTGTAACCTTTCAAGTCATGTTTTACCACCATTGATGTGCAGTGATCATTGGGTTAAGGTTAATTTGTTGCTAGATACTTCTGCCAAACTGAAATCTAAGCCAATGCACAGAAGGTTAATTACAGATTATAGGGGAGCAAAACAGTTACTATATAAAACTAACTTGAGTGAGGTTTTCAGTGGAAAAACTGCAGATGGAATGGGGAAAGTTTTGAAAGTCAAAAAAATGTTTTAACATCAGGATCTAGGCACACAACATCAGGGGGGTATATTTCCATAAGACCACAATACCTGATTAAGGTGAGAGACAAAAAATATAAGGAATGGAAGAGAGGTTGAACTACATATTTGAAAACTGAAATAAGCTGGACAAACAGATTAAGCATAGTGGAAGACAAGATCAAGAAGAATTTGAAGAAAATTTTTATAAAGATATTGAGCATAATAGGAAAGCTTCTTGTAGATAAGATGTGGAAGGAGTAAAGCTGCACAAATTGATAAACTGTGCGCTGATTCTAAAATTTATTCTCTGACACAACAGATTAGATATATTTACAAAATCTTATGCAAAACAGTTTGGCTCCACAAAAGGGATGATAAGTTTTCCTAGTGACTAACCCCAGATACTGGAATCAAATTAGATTATATTGAAAAAGAACTGTGCAAACTAGATCCAAACAAAGCACAGGGAGGAGACAGAATATGACCTGAGAACACTTCAGCAAGAACTTACACAACCATTATATCTATTATTCACTAGGTCATATAAGTATGGGGAGATTCCTCAAGATTGAAGACATGCACTTATTAAACCTGTCTTTAAGGGAAAGGGGAGTAGGACAAACCCAGAATCATACAGACCCTTAAGTCTACTTTCATGCCGTGGAAAAACAAGTGGATAGGTTGGGACTTTAAAACTTAAATTAGCATGCATGTGTTTGAAAATGGATCTATTACCATCTGTAACATGGTGTTCTATAACAATCTAATAGCTATGAATGAAAAATTGTGATGTGATTTATATAGCTTTAACTTCAGCATTTGACAGGGTCATACACAAAACACTGATCAATAAATTAGTACAACTATGTATTGATGTACTGTTAAGATGGATAGCTGCATGGCTTGCAAATAGGACATGACGACAAGTATTGCACACCAACTGGACAGGTGAAATACTTTGTTATAGTCAAGATGTCCCACAGGGCTCTGTCCTAGGCCCTTACTTGTTTAGAGTGTATCTTTCAGACTTTACATTTTCGTCTGAGGTGTTCTAAAGTCTGTATGCTGATGACCTGAAATTGGGTAAACTGATTACAAGCGTTACAGATAAGGCATGTCTGCAAAATAATTTGACTAAATTGACCATTTGGGCACAGGAGAGTAATATGTTGATAAATGCATCAAAAACTAAGCATATGAGGTTTGGGAGACATAAACTGAAAGGTGAATATTTAATACAGCACACAGTGATTGAAATTTGACTCATTTAAGGACCTGGGTATATGGGTAGATTCAGCTATGGGTTTTTCTAAGCATGTCAACCAATTGGCTAATGATAGTTATAGAACTATAGGTTGTATAAAAAGATTTATAAAGTCTAGGAAATCAAACGTAATGAAGTAATCGTTTGTTTGTTAGTTAGTTACATTAGACCCAAACTTGAATATGGAAACCCTATAGGAAAACAAGCATGAATAAACTGGAAAGAGTACAGAGGGAATATACCAAGGGCATCCATGGATGTGAAAATCTAAGTTATTATGAAAGACTAAAATATCTGAACTTGTACAGTGTCTCTTACAGATATGTAAGAGGAGATATTATTCGGGTATATAGGGCATTTAGGGGTAACTACCTCTGAGAGTGTTTGGGGTTATCAAAAAGTACTAGAGAATCATCTGATAACCTATGCAGAAGGTTAATAAAATCCCAAAAGTTAGAAACTTGATAAAACAAAGACCACAGTAATTAGGATTGTCCATAGAGATCCGTGTAATATAACAGAAGTAAGCAGAATATATTACTGTGCTTCTAAATTGATAAAGTTCTGCCACAGGAACACAGGGTAGCAAGGGAAAAGAGGGGGTGAATAAAGTGAATACCATCATGGAAATATCTATTACAGTAAACTATAAAGCAGCTATGACGAGAAGTGCCACTGTTTAGATTATAGAAGAGGGAATAGATCAACAAAAATACTAAGAAAGATGTGATAAAAGCAATATGCAGTATTAGAACAGACCAGGATCTATTGTACTATTGGAGATAACAAACTAAAAATGTCAGAACAGGTGGAAAGACTTTTATACGCAGATAAATATAAGAGAAAAGCACAAAATGAGCAATTTATTGATAACCCAAAAATGTTTTAGAGAACTGGGAAATAAGGTAAAAGGAATTGAAAGACTGCCAAAAAAAAAGGAAGTAGATACATTTTGGAGAAGTATTTGTGATGTGAAGATCCTGTGGATGCTAAATGGATAGAAATAAAAGAAAGAATAAGAAGTTTAAAGGTACAGGATATGAAATGGTATGAAATAACAGCCAGAGAGATTGAAACAAAAGTGAGAAAAGCCTCTAACTGGAAAATCCCAGGCCCAGATGCAGTACCTAACTTTTGGCTTAAAGTATTACTTTTTTTGCGCAAGGACTTGGCCATGAGTAAGGACTATTTACATGTGCACCTTGAACACACACCGCACTGGTTAACAACAGGAAAAACAATGCTCTTACTTAAGAGTGAACCTGCAAGCTACCCTAAAAATAATAGATCAATAAATTGTCTTCCAACGATGTACAAACTATACACTGGAATTGACACCGACAGAGTTTTAGTCATTTAGAAGAAAAATCAATTATGGCAGTAGAACAAAATGGCAATAAAAGAAGGTCCTATGGAACAAAGGATAATTTGTTAAACAAAGTTATAGTGGCGAACTGTAAGAAGGGGAACACTCTCAAGTATGGCATGGACTGACTACAAAAAAGCATTTGATAGTATTCCACATTCATGGATAAAAGTGCTTAAAATGTATAAGATGCACTCTACACTGTCTACATTACAGTAACCATGAAACAGTGGCAGACCACTTTGCAATTAAGCCATGATAAAGGGCAGATTATTATCCCAGGGATAAAAATTCAAAGGAGGATATTCCAGGGTGATTCTCTGTCACCGTTGCTATTCTGTCTTGCCATTAGTCCATTAAGCTGTTTACTTACAGCTTAGGTCATGGCTACAAATTGGCTTCTAGAAAACAAAGTCTAATGACGTCTCATCTTCTCTGTCAGTGATTTAAAACTATACAGCTCATCAGATGAGGAAGTGAAAGCACAGCTGCAGGTTGTCAAAACTTTTTCAGATGATATTGGAATGTCATTTGGTCTTGATAAATGTGCAAAAGCAACCTTTAAAAAAGGAAAACTGCAGCACCAGGAAAACATAAGTTTGGGACAAGAATGTGATATAAAAGAACTTGAGCAAGAGGGACCCCAGGATTCATGAAGCTTGTGCCAGGCGCCAAAGTAGCGTCGGCGATCTAACGCCAAATATGGCCGCTGAGCAATTCGGGTATGAGCCATTTTCAAATGCACTACCTGCGTACTCCAGAGCTGCGCAGCTCCCAGCACATGTATGCTAATTACCCCATGCGCAGCAGTGTAGCATGCAAATGAAGGTATAGAGTGATTCATGAAGTGGTGCAGGCATAGCGTAAGCATGAAGAAATGTAAACCAAAAAAACAGTTTACATTTTTACAAACATAAAATCGGAGCCATGAAAGTGGACCAAACTTGCGTATTATAATGTTAATATATGCCAGTGGCTAAATATATAGCCAATGGCATAAAAAAACATGCACAACACACAAAAAATTGTCATGGTCACACTAACGCAAAGTACTTTGCATCGGTGTGCAAACGGGATCACAATGAAAATATATTTAGATGTGATAAAACTGTAATGTAACACAATTCATGAATTCCCCGTAATAGTCAATGGCACACATGCTACACCACAACCATGGTGCAAGGGTTGCTAAGGGTCTGTGACAGTGTTCTGCGCGGTAACTAGGAATTAGTAGTCAATGCCATGCAAATGAGTCAAGTAATACTGAATCACAAACTCCCCGCCGGTGTAAGGATGTACCACACAGCATAGCGGTACAACACCGAGGTGTGGCCTGGAGGTAAACATGACATAAAGAGAGGGGTGCACCACCGTAGCTGTAAGCACATTAGAGCATTGCTAATCCGGGTTGTCTGTTGCTAAGCAAAGCCGCAGGATAGGGGTGTGGAAGTAGCCATAGCTTTGCTTAGCTGAGAGCACACATGGTAACCGAAAGTGCATGTGAACGTGGATGAAAACGTGCTCGAAACCCAGTAAATGGCTGTGCACGGTGCGCACCACAGCTGAAACAGGAAGAATACAGGAAGACAATAAGGAAATGCTGCAGCATGGTAATTGGAGTACAAATGAGTAATTAACACTTAGGAGCTCACAGTGGGCCATTGACAACAGGTAACAAGGCTGCTAGCAGCTACCTGCAGAACAGGAAAGGGGAGGTGCCATACTGCAAAGAAAAGAGAACTGTCACAGCAGAACAAAACAAACTTGAAGTAGATGAGCTACATAACGCATTTCGCAACACAATTCTAGGTTGTGAAAGTACAAAACAAGAAAGCAGGCAGCTGGATGCATGCCTGACAATGGGAGGGGAATCGGGTTGAAAAGTGAAGTAAAGGGCAATAGATGAATCACGGCAGCCAAGCGCAAGTCAACACCAATGGCCCCACAATAGCAGTACCTGCTGTAAAAACCATACAGCGGGTTGAAGAGTTCATATACGAGTATAACATGGACCATAGCAATCAAACATTCGGCCACGACCAAACTTTATGAACAAACAATATTTAGAGTATATGCCTATACACTATTACAAATATGTGCTATGGACATGAGCCATTGATAGGGTTACCACCTGTCCCACTTTGCAAGGGACAGTCCCTCTTTGGGCGGTTGTATCCTGACCAAAAATATTTAAACATGGCAAATGTCCTGAGATTGTATGACATAATTATGTCCCATATGTAATGTAATAGTTGCATACAATAGTTCTTTCAGTATCTAAAATACCTGCATGTTACAAGAAACAGGATAAGCAACTAAACTGCTACAAGAATAAGCTTATATTTAGGCAAAAATGGTTCTATCCGTTGTACTGACCGTGGGTTTGTGTCTGCCTGTAAAATCTGATGTGTGTCCCGAAAATGTCCCACTATGGCCATTTGAAAAGGTGGCAACCCTAGCCAAAGAGGGTCCGTCACGAACACAACTCCGACTGCAAATACCTATGACAAAAATACACAGCTTTCATGTAGCAACACTTTATTACATTCTGATGTATTGCCGAAAGGATTCAAGGACTAACATCACCTGCATGCTATACAGGAACCAATTAACAGTGCCTTGATGAATCTGTCTGCAATTACCATAGTATTAGTCCACTAAAGGATAGGTGTTCAAATAGGTAAGGAACCCTCACGCACATATCAATTTATAAAAATAGTTCCTACACACCTGCATCTGCTATGTACACCCACCAACATCACCCTCACACCCAAACAAATTACAATACAAACTGTAATAACATCACAAATCATTCACTTACTGTACGACATCTGCAGAAGCCTTAACCTACCTCGTCAGAGACGCACTAACATGGCTCTATGTGAAATAGTTGCTGTTATAGAATGGAACAGCTGCTGATGTTACAGGGTTTGTTTGCACTAATCCCGTTTCAGAGAGTTGTGTGTACACCGGCAAGTGTTACCAGTTACTGATTAGCAGCACAGTATGATACACATGTACACCAAACCAAGGATGTCTGGTGAGCACACTGTAAACCACCCAACAGTTCATGCATAGCCATACACCCTTGTGGCTAACATAGATAGTGAATTGTCTAGAGAATGGGCGGAAGCACAACATTTATCATCCATGCATTTTGTTGATTGTTTATTGCGTTATTATGACAGGACAATACAAAGTCAACTTATAGAGATTCAAACTTTGTGTGGGGAGGTAGAACAATTCAAACAAGAAGTGTCTTACTCACAGCATGTTTCAGACCTGGCCAAGGAACTTTCTATATTGGAAAAACAGCTTATGAAACGAAAAATCAATAAGTTTAATCGTGATCTTATAGACTATGAAAAAGGGAAACCTTTTGTTAATCAGAAATCAGTTAGATTTCAGGATTCCAAAAACATTTATACTAACAAAAAAAGACCAAGGTCCATTTTGAGACATCACAAGGTCACGTCTGATGCTACCTCTGAGGAGGACACTTCCTCTGCTACAGATGGAGAGTGTTTTTCACGCCAAGTGACCCCAGCTGCCAAAAGAAAACGGCCACCCCCTTTAGAGCTAGGGGTAGGAGGTGGGGGGGCAGGAAACAGAGCCAGGTTCCAGCAATCTAACTTTACAATCCCTATTGCAACAAATGGTGAAGTAAACAATAACATTCATAACATTTCATCTTTTGAACTTTCTTCTGTACACATACAACTTCTGAATAAAGGATTAACCTTTGTACCTACTTCATTGGTCTCTGAAAATCAATTATTACAAGAAGTTGATGAATTTTGTAGATTACTTAACCTTAAGATATTTTTTGCAGACTGTGATAACACTCAAAGGTCATCTGACTTTAGATTTGGGAAATCAGATTTTGTTCCCCCCATGAACAAACGTGTTTCCATTTTCAGGGAATGCATAATGAAAGAGCTACATTATTCTAATTTGTATGAGCCAACTAACAACAACCTTACTGCAGCAGAAAGGCAAGCTCTGTTGGAACTTAGGGATAATCACAATATAGTAATAACTATGGCAGACAAAGGGGGAGCTGTTGTGATTTTGGATTATTCCACATATAACCAGGAAGCTTTGCGTCAACTAGCAGATTCCAGCTTTTATATGGAATTAAGCATTGATCCCACTCCTTCTTTCAAGAGAGAAATTGATTCATTTTTGCATATGTCGGTTCAACAGGGCATTATTACACAGCAGGTAGGTACACAACTTAAAGTAGAGGAACCCATTCCTCAATATTTATACGTTACCCAAAATACATAAAGATCCATCATTACACCCTCCGGGTAGACCTATTGTTTCAGGTAGGGGTTCCTTAACGGAACCATTGTCAGCATTTCTCACATTCTATCTGAAGCAGCTGCTGATTTTTATTAGGTCCCGCATCAAAGACACTACCGAATTTCTTAATATTATCAATGACTCTCAATTGGAATCCCATTGGTTGCTTTGCACATTAGATGTGGCTTCACTTTATACAAGCATTCCACACGACCTGGGAATTCTGGCAGTTTCCTATTGGTTATATAAATCTAACCTTTATTCCATGGGCTTTAACAATTTCTTGATCAAATTAACTGAAATGGTGTTGCGTAAGAATATCTTTTACTATCAAGGAAAGGCTTATTGGCAAATTAAGGGAACTGCGATGGGTGCTTCTTTCGCACCTATTTATGCAGATTTGTTCATGGGGTATTATGAGGCCAAGTATATATATATATATGATGCTCAGCACAATTTATTTTTACATTATCTGGACATCTGGCGCAGATACCTAGACGATTGCTGGATGGTGTGGCGTGGTAATAGGGAGGGGTTAATCCAGTTTGTGGATTACCTGAATAACAATTCTTTTGGCATCAGGTTCACTGTCAACATAGAACATTCTAATATTGTATTTTTGGATGTTAAGGTGGCAAGACTTACAGATAATACCTTGGCTACCACTATTTATAAAAAATTCCCGAAATACAATACAATATTACATGCTAACAGTTCCCATCCACGCCACATCATCCGCAATATTCCAAAATCTCAATTCATGAGAATTAGACGGATCTGTTCATCTGATCAGGAATATCTTGATTCCAGTCTTGATTTATCTCACAGGTTTTCCCAACGGGGTTATAATTCTCAACTTCTTTCCAATGTTGTGGAACAAACTAACAGGCTAACACGCCAGGAGTTATTGTGTTACAAATCAGTTGACAAGGATTCCAAGAGGCAGAAAATCAAGCAACCCTTATGGCTAGTAACAACTTATGGTACTAATACCAACTGTTTCAGGGACATCATTAATCAACACTGGGGAATTCTTTTGTCACATGACCTTTTGAGTAGTGTGTTGCCTGATCAATGTCAATTTTCCTATCGACGGGGAAGAAATATGAATTCATATTTCACGCACTACAAAAGATATATTCCAAGTCTTCCACAACAAAGGACTTTATCTGGGGAGATACTAATGGGCTGCTATCCTTGTGGTCATTGTACGGCCTGCCAACATTTAAGTAAAACTAGAGAATTTACTAGCAAAAACACCCCTAGAATTTTTGAGATTAAGATTTTTGCTAATTGCAGCACGGATTGGGTTGTTTACCTGGCAACCTGCACCTGTTCTGCATTTTATGTTGGACAGATGTCCAGGCCGGTGAAATTCAGAATAGGGGAACATTTAAGTGCAATTAAAAATAAACGTGTTGCTAATGCCCTCTTTAAACATACCATAGAGCATCCATCTGCAGTTTTCAAATTTGTAATTATAGATAGGATAACATTACACAGGGGTTTCAAAGCTGGATGGCATCAGAAACTTAATCAAATGGAAAACATGTGGATAATAAAATTGGGTGGTTTATTTAGACCTGGATTAAATACTTTGGAATAGCTTATAATTTATGATTATATCAATGTTTGTTTCATGAACATTAATACAGGATGTATCTCAGTGGATATTTTCCATATGCACCATAAGGTTTTCCTTATATAATATTAAGTCATATTTATTATGATTTATTGAAACAAATAAATTTAAATACAGGATACATTTTAGTGGATATTTTCCATATGTACTATAAGGTTTTCCTTACATAACACTAAGTCATACTTATCATGATTTATTGAAACAACAACTGAGATGTTGGGAAGGATATCATTCTTTTCCTTATTTATTATTTATATGTATTATATGGTTATATATTTTGTCTGTCTCAGAGTTGTTGTTTTTTCTATATATATTTTTTCTGTATCTCAAAATGGCATGTGTCCTTTAAATTATGGTGCATGCCCCTTTAAATGGGTACTATAAATATGGTACTTATGTGGTGGTGAGTTCTTTAACTGTTTCAACATGTAGCATTGATAAAGGCTTTATGATAGCCGAAACCGGTTTGCTTTTATAATGGTGTATTGCCATTATATGCAGTATGTTTGTTAAATAAACACATTTTTGTCTATGAGCGATTCTTACGTGCTGGCTCGTTCTTTTGGATTTTTACTGGGTGGTTGGGGCCGTGCACATTGTCCTGCGTGCGTGAATCTTTTGTCAGGAGCTCTATACAGCCTTGAGCTGCCCAAATATCCTTGCCAGACTGAAATATCTGCAGAAGTATCGGGTACAAACAACATCTTCTAGCCATTACACACAATCCACGGGAGTCATGAAGCTAATGTATCTCTGTCTCCATATAGCTGTTGAAATGCATCATAAACAACACATCCAGGCCGTCTTCCTCGAAAGTAAGGCAACCGGACAACGCCCAAGTGGAGTACTCAATTATACACCACTGTAGCCATGGTATTGGCTAATGGAGTAGCTGCACAGCTGATGTGCATCTAATTAACTACTTTGAAACACCAATTGGTGGTTAGGATAAAACATGTTACTGATATTTAACTAGAAAAGGATGGCTTATCACACATTCAAACCATCTGTATATACCAGCAGAACGTTACAAAGAAGATTGAAACACAAACTGAAAAGGATTGAACAGTCAGCGATACCTCGGGTTACTAATATGGTATGTAGAACGCTCAGTATGTCTGTGTATGTAGTACCTGTTCTGTAATATTTAAAGTGCATGCAATCCATATAGTGGAAACAGTTATCTTGTAGTGATGTATTATCGAGCATAGTAACGCTTGTAGTATTTGTGTATTGCTGTAGGTCACAAGGCAAATGCTGCATACACCACCAGGGATGCTATATAAGGGCTTTGAACCCAAATATTCCTCACCAGCCGCTGTCAGTGGCAGGGCTGGTCCAACAAGTATGTGTTATAACAGGGGATAGTATATGTTGATATGTTGTAACAGTAGGCATATGCATGGGTGTATTACTGAGAATAACATGTTGAAGGTTTGCCCGCTGTGCAATTATGGTTTGCATTGTGGGATATTGTGCCAATAACTGTAATGTACAGTATCGTAGGCAGATATGTATTACAAGTTGCATAGCATTACTGTTATGTTAGGCAAACAAGTTATTTCTATTGGCATTTACAATACACAATAATAGGATGCATATGACTTGTAGTCACCTGACAGTTTATCAGCATGATAGTAAAGTAAAATGGAAGAGCTAGTTAACTATCCAGGCACGTAAGACATGTAATAAGTGCAAAGGTAGGTACTAGGCTGTCTGCCCAAGGGTATTTATAAGCCTAGCTAGAGTGTTTGCTTTCCCCACCCCCTTAGGTTAGTTCCCTGTGCCTCTTAATGGCAGAGCCATTAGTTCCCTGTGCCTCTGTCCAGCAGAGCCACTGCAGTGATCCCCGGGGTATATGTCTGTCTCCCATCCACCCATCAATGTTTCTCTTGAAGAGTGCTAGTGAGGGTCCTTGCCTGATGTACATTGAAATCATGTTCCAAAGCATGGGGAGTCTCCGGGTCAGGAATCTATCCACCCAGCACGTCCTAGTCATCGTTGTGGTTAGGTGTGTATCTCTAGAGCATGTGGCTCTCGGAGGCTTCTGTTTAGGTGGAGCATATCCAACAATACTGGGTTGGACATGTGATCTCTGCTTGACATACATGGCCCATGTGAGTATGCAATATGCATCTGAGTACACCTGGAGTTTCTTAGGTTGGGCTGCATAGGTAATCTGTTTGAGGTCAGTAATCCTCTTGGTGTGGTACTGTTGTGGTCTTCCAAGCTGTTGCAGTTGTCTTGTAAGGTACATCCCAAATGGGGTGTTGTATGTTTTAATGGGTCTAATGAGTTGTGAGTAGAGAGGCACAATGGCCTCCTTTGTTCTGGATGTGAACCCATTAGAGAATAGGGGGGGGCCACGTAGAAGGATATTCTAACCACCTTGTCATTAAGTGGGTTT